>NC_064931.1:714342953-714645984 GCF_023897955.1 Schistocerca gregaria
ATCAGCTTCTGTTAGAGCAATCGTCCCCCATCTTCAGTTTCTTTCAAAGATTTGTTTGCCGGCTGCAGTAGCCGAGCGGTTCTAGGCGCTTCATTCTGGAACCGCGCGACCGCTACGGTCGCAGGTTCGAATCCTGCCTCGGGCATGGATGTGTGTGATGTCCTTAGGTTAGTTAGGTTTAAGTAGTTCTAAGTTCTAGGGGACTGATGACCTCAGATGTTAAGTCCCTTAGTGCTCAGAGCCATTTGAACCATTTTTTGTTTTGTTTTTTGAAAGATTTGTTTAGAGCACGGATCTCGCTCGCATTCATCTCCAGAGTCTTCTGTATTTTGGCCGTCACTGCTGCAGTGATGCAGTGATGGTCGGTAAAACGAGCCCGAAAGTGTCTTGTGACTGCAACGTAGCACTCACATCAACTTTCACGAGCGCGGTGACGTCGGGGTTGCCGGGCGGTGCGGCCGCAGTTTCCGGAGTCGTCTCGACTCAGGACTGACCTTTGGCGATGATGATGATGATGATGATGATGATGATGATGTTTGGTTTGTGGGGCGCTCAACTGCGTGGTTATCGGCACCCGTACAAAGTCCCAATTTTTTCACAGTCTATTTTTTTTTTTCTCAGTTCAATCCAGCCACTGTCACGAAAGATGAGGATGATGATGACACGATGAGGGCAATACAAACACCCAGTCACTGGGCAGCCATTGGTGATAGTGCGCGTTGCTGGAAGGTTATCCATTCTAAGTACAGTTCCAGATTAAAGATTTTCAGAATCAAATGCTAATACGTCGCTAGGCACTCGCCACATGGTTATCGTAATACCGGGTGGTAATAATTAAACTTTCCCTATTTAACACGTTATAACACGGAAACTAATTACTGTACGAGTACCAAAATTGGTAACTTTAATGTCCAGAGTATGGGGGCATGATTTCCATGCTTCAGAGCGCCACAGTCCAGTTCTAACTAAGGCCACCTGGTGCTGTGATCAGTCATCGTGATTCATAGACTCACGCACATGAACAGTCGCAGTGCACTTGAGCCGGCCGCGGTGGTCTCGCGGTTCTAGGCGCGCAGTCCGGAACCGTGAGACTGCTACGGTCGCAGGTTCGAATCCTGCCTCGGGCATGGATGTGTGTAATGTCCCTAGGTTAGTTAGGTTTAAGTAGTTCTAAGTTCTAGGGGACTAATGACCACAGCAGTTGAGTCCCATAGTGCTCAGAGCCATTTGAGCAGTGCACTTGTTGATGTGTCAACGAGAGCTTGGACAAAAGGAGCAGGGCATTATTGGTGAAGCTCTATTATCAAAACAACAGTAATGCTGCAGCTGCACTTCGAGAATATCGCCGGCTGAAAGGATTACGGATACGTCCTCTTCCTCCAGCTGCCGTGCGGAGCATGATGAAGACGTTCGAATCAACTGGAGAACTGGGCATCGCTTCGGAAAGAGGCTGGCGTCCCGTTGCAGCACAGGTGATTGATGAAATCGCTGTTGCTGTGGCAGACAACGCTGCGTGAATTCACCATCGTCAGGCAATGCGCGTGCTGTGTCACGACAGTTGAGCATCCCGTGGTCCACTGTACAGAAAGTACTCCGAATCACTGTCGAATGATTTCCGTACAAGATCCGTATCGTACAGGAGCTTGCACCACAGGACGCATAACGACGTGTTCACTTCGCTCTCCGCTTTCTCTCAAGGACTGAAGTTGACGACGGCTGGTCCTGGACCATCCTACGTACAGACGAAGCTCATTATTCACTGACGAATGAGGTGAACACACAGATTTGCCAAGTGTGGGGATCTTCACATCCAGTCACTGTGCATGAATTTCCTCTGTAAGGTGAACGTGTCACTGTATGGCGTGGCTTCACAGCTACATTCATCATTGGCCCATTCTTTTTTGGAAAGGCTGGCGCGTAAGGACCAAAGACGTGCAGTGTGATTGGCCAGCGTTAGTGCGATATGATTCGCCAGCATGTCATACCCGCCCTACAGGAGAAAGGTGCATTGATCTTAACAGTTTTCATACAAGATGGGGCACCGCCGCACATCGCTCGTGAAGTTCACCTGCTTCTCCGAAACATATTTGGAAACGATCGAATGTCAGACGATCGTTTCCAAATGCTTGGTCGGCACGATCACCTTATCTCACTCCCTGTGATTTCTAGTTGTGGGGCTACCTGAAGGGTAGAGTTTACCAGGGCAACATTCACACATGTGCTGATCTGAAGCGCAGCATGTCAAGAGAGGTAGCCAGCATACCTACGGAAATGCTTTGCTCTGCTGTGCAGAATGCAATCCTATGCTTTCAGACTCTTCTGGACACTGATGGTCGCCATATTGAGCCCCTTTTGTAGCTGTAATAGTATGGTATGTAATTGTATGATGTACCGTAGCAGCACATTAAAAGTATTTCAATTGAACTGATTCCCCGCCGGTCGGTGTGGCCGAGCGGTTCTAGGCGCTTCAGTCTGGAACCGCACGACCGCTACGGTCTCAGTTTCGGATCCTGCCTCGGATATGAATGTGTTTGCTGCCCTTAAGTTAGTTAGGTTTAAGTAGTTCTAAGTTCTAGGGGACTGATGACTTCAGAATTTAAGTCCCATAGTGTTCAGAGCCATTTCAACCATTTGAATTGATTCCCCATTATTTCTCTTCCTCATATCCTTGACATTAATACTACAAAGTTTGTTACTCGTACTGTCATTAGTTTATGTTATAACGAGTTAAATAGGCAAAGTTTAATTATAACCACCCGGTATATAGAACAGCTTAACTGCTTAATAACATCTCCGATCTTACAGCTCAGGGCCAAAGTATGAATATTATATCCTTCCTCTATCTTCGGAAAATGGAGCAAATCGGTTGGTTCTTCTTGCACTTGATGTGGTCTATGGTGGAAATTTAAGGGGCTTATGGAGACACCATTACTTCATGGGCGGTTCCTTAGAAAACCTATAAGAAAATGTTTTATAGTTGTTCCGTCCCAAAACCGAGACGCGGATTCCAAGACGGCTATGCATAGCAAATGCATGAAATTTTTGCGATATATTACTTAGATCCTGATCTCAAAGAGCCTTGGAAATTTTATGGATATCTGTATCCGTTTCCTAGATACAGAAGTTCAAAGTTACCTTACATATACAACTAAAATATGCACGTAAAATCTGGTGCGAGGCGAAATGTAAATAATGAACGACAGCAAATTGCTCAAATTTGAACGTTATATTCTCTAGGCATTTATCTAGAAGTATAATCTTCCTGTTTTGAAATATCTTCATCTGTTGTCAAGAAACACCCACAAAACTTTGTTTCTGGGTGCCAAAACTAATACACAGATTCCAAGACGGCTATGCACAATAAATGGGTGTAATAGTTACGATATATTTCTAAGATCTCGCTCTCGAAGAGCCTTGAAAATTTTATTGATATCTTCACGTGTTTCCAAGATACAGAGGCTCAAATTTACCCTACATACACATGTAAGATACGCACCTGAAATCAGGTGCAAGTCGAAAACCTAGTTTGTATAGTGACGCAGCACGGAGAAATATGCTGTAGAATGCTTTCGTTATCACCAGAAATGTTCTGGAAACACCATGATGTTGTAGGGGCCTACTTAAGAAGCACATGCAAAATTTTCTACATTTCCGTCTACGTGGATACTCTGAAAATCATACTTAAGTGTCTGGCAGAGGCAGTGCACATAAAACCCGGTCTGAGGTGTAAAAATAGTTTTGAGTTATTTCAGTTTCATAGAATTCTTTTCATATGAATGACATTCCCTGCTGTAGCAGGGAAAAGAAAGGACCCAGAGGAAAATTGCTCCTATCGCAGCACAAAAACGGCGGATATGGTTTCAAAGAAAAGTGGGGTACCAGCTGGCCCATTGTACCTTCGTCAGCATCTTTAAAAAAGATCCTAAATATTTTGGCTTTCGAAGATATTGGCTCTTTTTTATGCTGAAAAAGAAGAAGACAATAGTAGTTGGGAAGAGGCGGAAAAGTAATAAACACTGAAAGATAGTAGATAGTAGTTGTCGTATAGAAAGAGCGAAGGAGACAATGGCAGTGTGAGGGAAAGAGAGGGACACAGTGGCAGTGGAACAAAACTGACAATGACGAAACTGTTTTAGGGAATAAGTGAAGCAGACAATGCCAGTGAAAGTGGACTAAAGAGATGCAGAAGGTTGAAGTGGGCGAGAATCAGTGATAATGGGAGACAGAGTCTACGATAATGACAACGATAAAGAGAGAGGCAGTGACAGTGTGAAGAGACAGCAACAGTAGGAAGGAATGAAATAGTAGCAGTAAGACAGAGAAAGAGCTTGACAGAGACAGTGTGAAGAGATAATGTTAGTAGGACAGAACGAAGGAGACTGTGGCTGTGATACAGGAGACAATGATAGAGAGACACAAAGAGATAGTGACAATGAGTTGGGCTGAATGAGTGAGTGAGAATGGGCAGCTGGAAGTGGATGGGTATGAGCGAGTTACGACGACGGATTAGTGGGTTTGAGCAAATTACAGTTAGGGTAGCTTGTGGGAGTGAAAGGTGAGTTGCATGTAAAAAAAAAAAAAATCCTGAATATGCTTGCTTGCCAAAATTTTCAAAGGTGCTTTTCAGACTCTTTTAAACAGCAGCGTATTCGCCTTTTTTGTGCTACGATAGGCACATATTCATGGTTTTGTTACTTGTTTTTGACGCGTAATCTCGTCTTTTGTTATTTCTGAAATTTCATTACACGTTTTAAATATTCCTGACAGGTTTGTTCTATTTTACTTATTATCTATGACAGGGTTGCAACTTGCTTAAGACAAACCAGAAATGATACCATTAAAGGCCTGTAAAACAAAAACATGAACAGAAAAAAGTCTTCCTGTTGTACTAAAACATTTTCTTCAGTTACCGATCATTCCAACAGGTTCTTTATGAATTTTGTAGTTCCCTTGCAAACTTCTAGAGCTGTGACATGCAGTTGTCACATTTGATGAATATCGTATTTATATGCTCCTGAATAGCAACTGTACGAAACAGCAGAGGTCTTGTCGGTTATGACAGCGACCCGCTACATATGCAGTGCCCCAGACACAAGAGAACGCTCTGTACACTGCGCGATACTCCTCCAACATTTGCACGACAATGAGACCAGATAACCATCGGCTGACGACCGTTTCTTGTCCTCTGCGAGCGGTCAGATTTTGCAACGACATTATGCCGATCCAGTTTCCTCTGCGTAGCTGTAGTAGGCGCGGAAATACTGACGTTGTGTGCATTTCCCATTCGTATTAAAATGAGTTGCAAATTCGAGTCCATGGTCGATCAACCACGTCATAAGTTTCATTTCCAACTATGTCTTCACTACACGGAAATTTTACACGGTCCATAAAATAAATCAACGGCACTTTGTACAGTAAAATGAAAATGAGTCTCCTTGGACTCATTCAGTGGGAAAATAGGAAGCCTAAATCAGGATAGTCATCTCGCAATCGTTTGTGGATCAAAGTCTCTGGACTCACAAACAGTTGAAGTATAGCGCTTCCCGTGAGACCGATAGAATATCAGATACGCATAACTTTAGTCTCAGTTGAAGGGTTACGCTAAAATAAATAAATGACATTTATCCATAGAACAAGAATCTTCGATATTGCTCCGAAAGATCTTTACTCCATTTACGACATCGTCGGTAGGAGTTTATTTAGTTTTGAAATTAGAGTGGAAGAAACTGTGTACGTGTGGAATCTGTAGGTACCAAATTTATCGACATTCTTTACACTACGCTTCCAGTTTTAGCACCTATTACATTTAGTATTGCCTATGTGTGCTTATTCTTTTGATTCACAGGGCTAAATACAGCATGTCACCGGTAACTCAACGATTCTCAAACAACATTTCTCTCAGAATTTATGAGTGTCGAAAATTATACAGTCATTGACAAAAAAAAAAGAAAGCGAGGCGTCCAGAAGAGAAGGAGGAAACGAAATTAAATTTCACGAGTTGAGAGGTTGTGTGATGTTGTTTTAGTGCCGGCCGCTGTGGCAGAGCGGTTCTAGGTGCTTCCGTCCAGAATCGCGCTACTGCTACGGTCGCAGGTTCGAATCCTGCCTCGGGCATGGATGTGTGTGATGTCCTTAGGTAAGTTAGGTTTAAGTAGTTCTAAGTCCAGGGGACTGAGGACCTCAGTTTAAGTCCCATAGTGCTTATATCCATTAGAATCATTTGTTATTTTAGTGATTACAAAATCGAGTAAAATCTGCAAAGAACTTGGCAGTATTGGGTCACTACTCAGTATGATAGTTGCATCCCCCTGACCTGGGTGCATGAACTGATTCGGTTGAGAAGGGTGTCATAATGCCGTTGTATCTTCTGCTGAGGCAAGGCTGGCCCACTACTATTGTAACTGGTCCTTGATGTCTTGAATATTGACAACGGGGACACAGCATGGCTACGACATTCATATGTGTCATCAGAGCCATGACCTGAAATCATACTCGATGGCTCTGCACTCCATGACACCAGGCCTAAAGCTGCTGTTTCTCTCCAAAACACTGGACGAATGGGAACTCTCTCCAAGTCGCCTCCACAGTTGCTGACGATGATCTTCCGGGTTAGTGCGAACAGCAGTTCATCACTGTAAACAATGTGAGACGATTCATCAGCACCCCATACTACCCGATTACGGCACCAAACGCAGCCGTTTGTGTTTCATTGTTAACGGCCGCTTACGCATGTGGCGTTATTGTCTAATCTGGCTACTGCTAGTCTCCGATCAATTGTGTGGGATGACACATAATGGTGCAGGTAGTCGTTTACTTGTTGTCGGATGGCAGTGTGAAGGGAGTAGACTGTGCTTGTTGCACAACATGCCAGCCTCCCTTGTGGTGGTCAGATCTGGTCGACTGGAATCTTGACGACGAGTATACCTGCCCTCACATTCCCATGCTCTCACATTTCCATGCACCCCAACATTGGAGCATTGTCACATCTAAATATCTCACAAGTTTGGATATTATACGTTAGACCAGCTGGCCAAATATCAACCCACAATGATGATGATGTTTGGTTTGTGGGGCGCTCAACTGCGTGGTTATCAGCACCTTTGTTCAGTCTAGTCTCGCCACTTGGATGAATGATTATGAAATGATGAGGACAGCACAAACATCCAGTAATCTCGAGGCAGATAAAAATCCCTGACCCCCTCGGGAATAGAACCCGGGGCCCCAGGCTCGGGAAGCGAGAACGCGACTGAGACCACGACTTGCGGACAACCCACTATGAAACCCATGTCCTACTCTCTCAGGTGCTGCTTACGCTGTCTTACGGGAGTATGTGGCATCTGTCATTGACACTGATCACTCAACATCTAATTCTGTTCACACTTCTTATATACCCTATGAGGCGTGGTAACTAAAAATGAACGAAAGTAATGCACTGGTGGCAATTCTGGTTGCCACAGAGTATTGCACCTCTAATCATTTACATAATTGCCAATAGTGTGTACATGTACAAAGTTACATTGACATCTGACCATGTCTTCTTGCTGTTTTCTTTTTTTTTTATCAGGCAGTCTATACTAAAGTTAGAAATGATGTCATATGTCATAACCGTCCCGTGATTCATGGTAGACAGGTTCTTAGCAGTTATTTAATGTAGTATATCTGCCATTTTATTTTTAGTAACTTGTAATTGTGAGTACACTACTTGTAATGCAAGTTTACAACGGACACTACAAACTGTCAAGCAGTTAATAGGAATTTTAAATGCCTGAAACTATATAATCAGACAATTTTAGTAAGAATTGAGAAAGAGGTATGTTTTCAGTTTTTTTTGTTTCATCTGAAGCAGGAGCTCGTTGAATTCCTTTACACCATAGTACATAAGTAGGTACGCTATGCTTGCTTGGGAACAAATTATGCTTCAACCCTGCCTTCCCCCTCTATTGTTCTTGAACAAAGAGCTATTGCTCTTTATTTTCCTATTGTCCTCTAATTCGCCTGTTGTTCTGTTAAAGTCTTTTACATATCATCTCCTCCTCCATTGTTCTGGACCAAAGGGTATTCTCTTCCAATGTCACACCCTCCCCTCTGGGTTTCCCAGTTTTAGAAGAAAGGGTATTCACTCCAAAGGTCACTCCCTCCCCCACCATTCTTACATAAGCCAGTTTCCCTATATCAAATTGTAGAAATTAAAAAAAAAAAACATGGCAGGTAAATCAAAATGGCCTGGGTTTTCGCACAGGCCTATGATGTCACCGTGGAAATAAGGCAGTTGTCCAAAGCGTAAATTGGTGGGACATTCAAAATTTCGAGACAGGGTATTGCCCTATCGTGAGAAATTAACAATTCAATCCAATTCAATTAAAATCCAATTCAGTTCCAATTAATTTGAGTTCATTTCTATTCAGTTCAAAAATCAGACTTCACTTTCCCTAAATTTAAAAATTTTGCTGGCCCAGCAGTTCAAAGTTTAAGCAGTTGTCACTCTGTCATTACAGTTTAAACAATTTCCCCCAGCCCTCTGAGATCACAGTTTTTAAAAACATTGCAGAGTGAACAAATTCCCTCACCCCAGTTACCTAAAACTGGAAACCCAAGAACTCATTTCTCGTACATGGGAGAGGTGGGTAGGGGATTGACTCATCTTAAATTTGAAATGATGAGAAACGCAATTACCCAAGTTTAAAATGATAGGAACCCCTCTGGCTCTCAGTACTTGTCCACTTGTAATTTTAAAAATCGTGTAGCTCATTGATGAAAGTCTTATGTAGCAGAATAGGATGACAGTACGACAATTGTGTCTTTATTTAAGCATATTTGGCGCTGTGCTTGAGAGACCCACATGCCGACAACACCTTGCCGTCGCCGCTGTCAACAGCCACTGCGCACGACGCTGGAACACTGCTAGCCCCGAGTCCAACTTCCCGCTGGCGGCGCCTCACAGATGACCACTGTGTCGCAGTCCATGGCTACCGTCAAACAGCCGACAAACCCTAGCGCCAGACCACGCTGGAGCACACTGAACGACTACAGAGAGTTTGATTCTGACTTAGTAAGAGGCATTTGTGGACTGCGGAATTCGCTCCGCAAACACTTGCCACTTTGACGATTATTACTAATATCAGGCACCGTCAGTGCAGCCTCAGTAGGCCAGGCTTGAAAACGAACATGTAAGGTACGAAAGCAGCCGCCTAATATAAATACTGCAACTGTAGACACAACCGTTAATAAACGCTTTAAGTAATTCAATAAAATTACTGGTTCCCCGTGAAACAAAATGTTGAAACTGCAGAAAAGAACCACGGCTTATCCTGTGAACTTGCGTAAAACGCACCTAAACATTTCGATTATGATAATGAAAATCTCTTACAGCTGCATAGAAATCGTTCTTTGACTTTGTAAACTGCAATTCTTACAGCAAAACACCATGCATTAGAAGGTGGATTCTACGTTTTGTGTCAGATTCGAGATGTAGCAATGGCGTTAGTAACATTGTAGTAATGCAAAGCACAGAATCAGCGCTGTAAGATATACAGACGTACTATTAAGCTGTCATTCCCATTTTCAAGAACTAGCAGCAAGTCTCGCATGTTTTCGGATTTAACTACAAATTCACTACTGTCCATTAAAATTGCTACACCACGAAGATGACGTGCTAAAGGCGCGAAATTTAACCGACAAGAAGAAGATGTTGTGATATGCAAATGATTAGCTTATCAGAGCATTCACACAAGGTGGCGACACCTATAACCTGCCATTCGGAAAGTTTCCAGCCTATTTCTCATACACAAACAGCAGTTGACCGGGGTTGCCTGATGAAACGGATTGTGATGCCTCGTGCAAGGAGGAGAAATGTGTACCATCACGTTTCCGACTTTGACAAAGGTCGGATTGTAGCCTATCGCGATTGCGGTTTATCGTATCGCGACATTGCTGCTCGCGTTGGTCGATATTCAATGACTGTTAGCAGAATATGGAATCGGTGGGTTCATCAGGGTTAATACGGAACGCCGTGCTGGATCCCAACGATCTCGTATTGAAGCAAAGCAAGCGCTGTATCATGTATAAGATACAGAGGCGAGCGAGTGCACGGGACTTACCCTAGTTCACTGCTAGTAGCGTCACGTCATCGTAACGCGCCTGCATATAGTATTGCACCACATTTAACATAAAAGTAAAAATTAAGATTTGTGTGTAAAACTTTGTTAAAGTATAGTTCTATGTAATAATGTTTCAGGTAACAAATCTTAATGTTATAAAATTAGTAGTTTACGTAAAATTCACGTTTTGAAAGAAAAATAGGAGGCGCTAAATAATGACGCTAGGAAGCCAAAATTTGGTGAGAAGGTGCAGTAAGAAGTCATTAATGAGTGGTGCTGGGTTCCAAAACCATAAAACTAAAATTGACTCCAGAATCCGCGTTTTTCGGAAAAATCAGAGGCGCGAAATAATAGAGCTACAATATTGAAAATTGGTAGGATGCTTCAGTTCACCCTAATAATAATAATGGAAATACCACAATCAGTTACCTCTTCTAGTTTTTTAGTAATTTAGTAAAAACTACTTTTGTGAGTAAAATGTACATAAGCATTATAGATTAAGTACTTTAAATTTTAATGATAAAACAAATTCTTTAAGACCAATGATCAGATAGGACAATTAACAAAGCTACACCAAGTTTTAGTCTTGTAGCATAATTAACAGCTGATACAAGTCTTAATAAAGCTATGGTTCAGAGGTAACAATCTACCGTTAGTTCCATTGTAAAAATTCTAGAGAGTAAAGTTTTAATTTTAGCGGGCTGAGATTTTCTACGTGCTTCTGTACTGCTCAGATGTATGTATACAAAAATTGAGAAGTTTGTAAAGCTATTATTAAATGTGATATTTAAGATTATGTGCCTGAGATAGCGATCATTTGGAGGCTGCAGGCATCTGCATAGGAACGGAAAGAACAGATGCTCTCTTGGCGGTACGCGCCGGAGCTATATAAAAAGAGCGGCAGAGGCAGTAGTAAGCTCACTCCGCATTAGACCAACGCCTAGTCCACGCGAGCTTAACGTCCGATTGCGCCTCGCCTCGGGTGACGTCATAGCGGGCTGTGACATGCGCGTACTTAGCAATGTAAACGGACATTGAAAATCGCGAGGACTGTACACCGTCCTGGATCGTTTAGACTTCGGTAACAAACTGTTATTGTGCCGTCCGTGTGAAGTATAATTCCGCGTGGCAAGTGGTGACTAACTCCACTTTTAAGGCGAGCATTAATCTTTTTTTTTTAACATTATTGCGAACTATTAATAGAGCACCGTTATTTAGAGTAATGAACTATTCGGGAGGAACTTGCTGTAGAAGTCGCCTCTGAACTATTAAACGATTGGCTGAATTAACAATATTTAATGTCTTTAGCATTTTCAGAAGTTTCGAGTAATTTGTGTGAGCCTTTAAGATAATAAAATCTTGTTTGGAACTGTAAATTTTATTGAAGCAGCCCTAATCCCGTGAAGAACTATGGATATTTTTCGTTTAGCTGGGCTGTACAGGAATGTGGCCGTGCAGACTGGGAACTAAGGTCAGTAAGTTTCCCTTCGCTTTCTGACTGGCCACCAAATTAGTTGCCAGGCTCGCGTGATTTAAGGTGGCAATGTTCAACTTTCATTCAACATTAAACAACGACTTCTTCGCCGTCCCACATATGTTGCATCGGCAATAGTCTGTTACGTGAAATGAACATTCAAACAACTCATTCGACAACTTCTTCGCCGCCCCACATATGGTGCATCGGCAATAGTCTGTTACGTGAAATGAACATTCAAACAACTCATTCGACAACTTCTTCGCCGCCCCACAAATGGTGCTTATCGGCCGGGAAAACTGAATTAAAAGCAAATAAAAGTGCTCGATGTGTGAAAGCGATTGGTATAAATTAACGAACTCGGTAGGCAATAACAGGACACTGAATTGAACTAGTGTGGGAACAGTGTTACCAGTAAAGGCGGGTGTAGTGTATAAACAATAAGTGTCTACCGCTGTACGTTGGTTAGTGACGATGGTGAGGAAGGCGACGATGCTGGATCGCGGCTGCCGACGGCGCTGAGACTAAAGGAAGACGGTGCGTCATCGCGGAGCTGCGCTGATCTGCGAGACAGCTGCCGGCTGCGCCGAGCGGTCAACGGTGCCTTGCTGCCCCCCCCTGGAGCTATTGCAGTAGGCGATTCCTGTGGCGGTACTCGACGCTACAGCTGCTGCTGCTGCCTTCAATACGTCGCGACGCGTCGCATCACGATTGCTGGTACACCGCGACGACATCATTCGTCGAAATCAAGCATTTAAGTTAAGTCAAAGACTTTTAAAATATTTATTAACTGCTGCTAACAAACTAAAAGATATGGAAAGTAGTGTACATTTCAGAAGGGAACCGGTCTCTGACCAAGAATCCTCAGGATCAGGAATTGAGTTTAATGAGGATGGTTCCATTAATCCCTCAAATATTGAACTAGAACGTAATTTGTCACCAGTAAATTATGACTTTAATTTAAATGAGAGTGCAGGGATGCAATCAATAAGTGAAATAGAAGTCAAAAGGGAGCCAGTAGAGTTGCTAACTTTGTCAGGTAGTGAAACTGAGCTCAATATATCTCCAGCTCAGTCAAGTCAAGAGATACAAAGTATCAAGGTAGAAGCTCCGGATTGGATGCAAATACTGTTTGCCAAACTCGAATCAAACCAAAATAAAATTGAGGCTAAAATTGAAAATAGTAATAAAGAGTTGGAGAATAAAATTGAGGCTAAAATTGAGGATAGTAATAAAGAACTAAAAGAAGAACTGCAATCAAAATGGAATAGTTTGAATTATAAGATAGATGCTATTCATCATGACGTTCAAGTAAAAGTAGGGCAACAGTTAACTAAAATGCATAGTACTTTCAAATGTGAAATAGATCAAATTCAAAAAAATTATCAAGAGGCAGATGAACTTTTGGAAGTGAGGTTGTCCGAAAGATTGAGCAACGAGTCCAAACTTTGCTCTGACAAAGTTAAAGAGGTACAAATTAAAGTAGATACTTGTCAGAAAAACATTGAGAAAGTAAAAGAAACCTGTACCGAAATTCGTGGTGCAGTGGAACAAAGATGTTCTGCCAGGATAGAAGCAGTAGAGTCACAAGTAGAGGAATTAAATACTAACATTGCTAACCTAGAAAATAGAGTAACCTCTGTTAATTCTAGTCATTCTACTGTACAGCATGTGACTTCAGTTGACGCCGCTTTTATAGGGTGTCGACAGTTTTTGCGCTTTGATCCTGATAAGTACATTCACCCTCTTGAATTTTGGAATGACTTTGAGGATGTTCTCCCCAACACTTGGTCAGAAAGAGAAAAAATTTCATTTATAAGAAGTCATTTGTCAGGTGATGCTTTGCGATGGTCAGCGGATGTAATGATCAAATGTAAAACTTTATCTGAATTTAAGTCTGCATTTCTCAACGAATACTGGTCACATAACAAACAAAATGATGTGTTAAGGGAATTCTGGAGTGGTAAGAAGTTTTTCCCAGGGCGTGAATCAGTAAAGGATTTCGCTAGGAAGTGGGTTTCAAGACTGTCACATTTGACAGAAAAGATGAAGCCAGATATGATCATTATGGGTTTAGAAGGTAAGCTGCCGTGGTACTGGCAGAAGAGGATCATTTCCGCCCCTAGAGATAATATAGACAAATTTATTGAATATCTGGAAAGAGTGGAAAGAGTAGCTGCTGCTGAGGAGCAGGTGCAGCAGAATAACAAATCTTCTAACAATCACGTACAAAATAATGGAAACGTGAACGTTAGAAATATGGAATTTAGGCACACCAAAACAAACTATCGAAACCAAAGCCGTGGCAGAGGAAGAGGGGGTAGATACTCACCACGCTTTCGTAACAACTACTATGACGAAAGTGGAGAAGTAAATACTATGCCATTAAGACAAGAAGGGAGTCATGATGCTACTATATCTAGTGGTGTCACAGATGAACACAACAGGCCGCGTGTGGGAAACTAAATCCCGTCTATGAGGAAACTGGCGCTCACCAGGCGGTAACAGTAACACAGCCAGTAACGGAAACACAGACAATCAGCCAACATACACAGACAGACAACATGGATGACGAAATAAATACAGATAATACCAGTGATGTGTTAAGCCACTCTCACAAAATAGTGGATAGTATTTTGGATACACTAGAAAAATGGGTCAAGGAAGAACAGGAACTCAAGGTAGATAATGGGGAAGAAATAGATAATGGGTTTGAGTCTGATGGGAATAATGATGAAGTAAAAGCTTACATCTTCGATGAAAATGGCAATCTAAAAGCTGAAGTAGAAGTAGCAGAAGTAGAATCAGTACTGTAAAACTTTAGAGAGGAGGAAATGATGAATGAAGGGGGTAGAAATAGTAACGAGGTGAAAGAATCTAGTAGCCGTGTAAACGTGCCACAAATGGTTGAAGGTGACGACATTCTTATGAACAGCAATATTGCGCAGGGACGCAGTTGCTCAGAGGTAGAGGATAGTTTGGCTGATGTGCAGCAAACAAAAGTAGAAAAAGTCGTTAGATGCTTCGATTTAAAGTTAGTGGACAGATTAGAGAAAGCAGCTAAGATTATAGAGCATGATGAGCCCCAGGATGTAAATGTAAATGTAATTGCAACTGATCAGAATTACTTTAGCTGGAAGAACATAGAACGAGATTTATTAGACGAGGTGTGTGAGCAACCTGTTCAATGTAAAATAACTCACCCTGTTATCAAAGTAAACATATCAGGAGTCACTGTGCGTTGTCTGCTTGACAGTGGCAGTGAAGCAAGTGCTTTATCACAAACATTTTTTGACACCATACCCAATAAAGAGAAGTTAAGTTATGAAAGTAAGTGGCTTAAAGATTATAGGTGCTACTGGAAAAGTCTCTAGACCAGTTCAACACGAAGCTTTGATACCCATTGGTATAAATGACGTAGTAATAGATCATCCTTGTTTGATTGTGCTAGGCTTAAGTGTTGATATGTTGATTGGTACTGATTTCTTATCAAAGTACCAGGGAAAGATCAATTTTGATCAGAACAACTTAATTTTAACTTTACCTGACTCTAAAGTGATAAGAGAGTCTTTTATAGGAAGTCATATAGGCGGTAGTAATGAAACTTGGGAACTGCCTATTAGAGTAATAAAGAATAAAGGATACTTGCAGGAAAATTTGGTTTTCAGTGAGAATGAGGAAAGTGCTAAGGTTGAAGAGAGACACATCCTAAAGGAAATAGAGGAAAAGGTACAATCAACAAAGCAAATTGCTGACGAACAAAGATCAGAGTTAAAGAGTGTGTTAACTAAGCATAGTAATGTATTCTCAAACGCACCTGGTGAAGTTAAAGGTTATGAATGCCATTTGAATATCAAGCCTGGGAAGGTATTTTTTAAGAAGTCTTATCCAATACATGTTGCAAGGAAACAAGCAGTGCGAAATGAAATTAAACGTATGTTGGCATGGGGTGTCATAGAGCAAGCAATTAGTGAATACAATAGTCCTCTTGTTGTAGTGCCTAAGCGTGATGGAAGTGTTAGATTAGTATTGGATGCACGCTGGTTAAATGAAATTGTCATCAGAGAAAGTGATCGTCCTCAAAATATGGATGAGTTAATTCAAAAGTTCCGAGGGGTTAAGTACTTTACTTCCATGGACATAACATGTGGTTACTGGAATTTGCCGCTGGCTAAGGAATCACGTAAGTATACAGCATTTTTGTATGAAGGAGTATGCTACCAGTATAAAGTAGTTCCGTTCGGATTGAATATTTCAGTGTGTGCCTTTGTAAGAGTTATGGCTCATGTATTAGGACAGGAATTATTAGATCAAGTAACCATTTACGTAGACGATATTCTGTTGGCAACTCCCACATGGGAAGAACATATCAGTCTGTTGGACAGGGTACTAGAAGCTCTTGAAAATGGAGGTATGAAATTAAAGTTAGAAAAGACTGAATGTGTAAAGGACAGAATAAAATTCCTGGGCCATGAAATTAGCAGAGAGGGTGTATTACCTGATCCATCCAAATTATCATGTATTGAAAAGTGTGAAGCGCCCCGAAATAAAAAGCAACTCAGGTCAATGTTCGGTTTGTTTGGATTCTACCGACGTTTTGTTAAAGATCATTTATTTAATGATCCATGTTTACTCAACCTGCTAAAAAAGAATACCCCATGGGTTTGGACTCCAGAATGCCAGTCTGCTTTTGAGGGATTAAAAGATTGTTTGATTAATAGTCCGCTCTTGCACCATCCCGATTTTACAAGACCCTTTTGCATGTCAGTGGATGCAAGTGGTTATGGGATTGCTGTAGAATTGTTTCAGCTAGAAACAGAAGGCGACCAGGAGGTTCATAAAACTATTGCTTTTGCAAGTCGTTCATTACAATCTGCTGAGCGAAATTATGCTATCTCAGAATTAGAGGCACTAGCCATAGTATTTGGTATGCAGAAGTTTGAGCACTATTTGTTAGGACAGAAGATAATTATCTATAGTGATCACAAAGCACTTACATTTTTGAAGACTTGTAAACTAAGGCATCCAAGGTTGACAAGGTGGGCCATGTACCTTCAGCAGTTTGATCTTGAAATTAATTATATACAGGGAAAGAGCAATTTGGTAGCAGATGGGCTATCAAGAAGTGCTGAATTATGGAATGAATCAGAACTTCCTTTGGCAGAAAGGAATGAGGTAAGTATGTTGACAGTACATGAGCTCAGAGAGGAGAGTGCCTTAAAGAAAGTATTTAAGAATTTAAGACGAGAACAGAATGAGGATGATCAATTGAAGCTAGTTAAAAGCTATTTAGGGGACCCTAATTATCCAAAGGTAGCACAATATTACTGTCTACACAAAGGAATTTTGTTCCGTAGGAGGAAGGTAACTTTGGCAGAATGGAAAGTGTGTTTTCCTTCACAGCATGTAGATCTGCTAATAGATTATGTACATCTAAGGTATGGTCATTATGGTACAAAAAAGTGCATTGCTAAACTAAATGAGAAAGTCATCTTTGATAACATGCATCGTAGAGTTGCAGAAAGGTTAGCATCCTGTGTTATTTGTCAAAAGGTAAGAGCAGTAAATAAAATAGTGCAAGGGGATATGCATCACGTAGACCCAAGTGAACCCTTAGAGTTATGTGCAGTTGATCTTTTTGGACCTCTCCCGACATCTAAAGGAGGATGTACGCATGTTTTTGTGGTGATTGATGGGTTTAGTAAATATGTTAAACTGTATCCGATTAAGAGAGCCAATGCCAAAACACTTGTAGATAAATTGGAGAAAGATTATTTTGTGAAAATTGGCAAGCCAAAGAACCTATTGTCAGATAATGGTCCTCAATTTGTATCAGAAAAATTTAAGTTGTGTCTTGAAAGGAGCGGAACTCGGCATATAAGGATTTCAGCATACTTTCCGCAAGGAAATATGAGTGAAAGGGTTATGCGAGAACTGAATAGACTATGTAGAACCTACTGTGCTAGGAAGCATTCAACATGGGCTGATCATATTAAGTATTTTGAAGAGATAATTAATTATCTGAAACACGATGCCACAGGTTTTGCTCCATGTGAGCTGATGTTCAATCAGGAACCACATAATATCATTCCGAGTATGATTGACTTTCCAGTTCTAAGTCAGAGTACATTGGATGAGAAGAAAGCACAGGCCAGGGCAAATATACGCAAAAGAGCTTTAGATAGGAAAAAGAGGCATGATGCAAGGGCTTCCCCCACTAGTTTTAAAATTGGTGAGCTAGTGCTGGTCAAAACAAAAGAAAAATCAAAGAAAATTTCTGCAGAAACTAAAAAGTTTATGCATGTATATCATGGACCATTTAGAATAGTAAGTAAACCTCATGCAAATGCCTATCGTTTGGAATATCCAAAGAGTAAGAGAGAACTAGGTCTAAGAAATATTGTGGATCTAAAGGAATTTAAAATTAACAGTAATTAATTACTGTAGGGAGTCTGCCACTCTTTGGCGGATACACGGTTTGGCGTACCGTGCAGTCCCAGCTGGGTGAAACTTTATTTCCTTTTCAAGTTTCATTCCCTTCTTCTGGTCTATCATAACAGGTAAGAATCACATATGTCTTCATGTTGTATATATGCTATTAGGTTTTAAGTATTCTTAGTAAGGATCTACCTAGTGAATGGCAAAACAAAAGTCTGAGTACCAATAAGAGGCAAACATGGCTAAAATAAATAAATTAAAATATTTCATGTAATTGTAAAGGGTTAGAAACTACAACTAAGAGAGACACTTTGCAGTATACGAAGTACGGTATGAATATGAATAATCCATGAGATTATGCAGAAGGTAGTATGTTGCTAGAAATAAGGTTGTCTGAAGGAAAACAGCGTAAGAAGGTAATGCTCATAGAGGCAAGCAATGGCGTTTTAGAATTAAATAAATGGAGATGTGTGGAAGTGGTGTGAGGATCGCACCAAATATATAGAAACAGGACGTCAATAGGCTGACAAAAGGAAAAGGGAGAAAGAAGTGGAGAAATGAAGTATTTTGAATCTGGAAGAAAAGGGAGAAAATGAATAAGGTGAAGAAGTGAAGTAAGTAAATTGAAGTAAATGATGTAGGATTAAAGAATAATTCCCTCACGTCTTGTGAAATGGTGAAAAACGCTAAATCTTGCTTGAGGCAAATAAATAGTTAAACAGACAACAGAAACACACAAATATTGGAAAATGCAGAAATTTGGAATCGGTATACTGAAAATAACTAATTTCTTTAGTAATTCATACAATAAAGCAAAGTGCTGGTCAGCAAATGACTTCTTTGATGAACTAATCCATACGATAATTAAGCCAGAGTACATTAAAACTAAAAGGTTACTCAATTTTCTAAGTTGAAGCAAGATCTTAATATATTAATTTGCTAAAAGAATTTTCACTATTTAGGAACCTAAAAGATTATTTATGAAAGAAGAAAGTAGGAGCTATTGTATCAGATACGACTTAGTGCTAAATGTCTTTCTGACAACTTCACAATTAGTAAAATAATGCCAGAATATAAACTATAAAATGTACTTTGTCCTACCTTAGATATAAGTTGAAAACAGAAACTTAGACTGTATTGTCTGTTTCTCAGGGACATGCAGGCTGCATGAATGACTGACAACAAGCGGTAGGGAGATTGGAAGTAGAGACGCAAACCACAGTGAATACAATTTCCTCCCACAATTTTGTCAATCAGTGAAATTAAATGAGTGTTACAATAGGACACCCACCACAGTGCCGAGTATTATAGTAAAAGAAAAATGTGAGTGCGTTGCAGTGATAAAAGTCGTGTGTATTTTCTTTTTCAGGAAGAGACTGATTTTAAAGAAAAAAAAATATAACTACTTTGTAACCATTGAAAAATTTATATTTCCATGTAAATGTATGTAAATAATTTGTGAATGTCTTCTGTACTAGGTTTTCTATGTGTATATGAGTATGGTTATTTTGTGTATGTAGTAATAAGGAATTTCCTAAGAAGAAGCAACTTAAGTTGAAAGAGGTATACTAAAGTAATCCATCGCTTGTTTGTTCTTTTAGAAATTTAATTTTGTTCAAAAATAGATTTTCACGAAAATTAAAAAGGGGGTGATGAAGCAAAGCAAGCGCTGTATCATGTATAAGATACAGAGGCGAGCGAGTGCACGGGACTTACCCTAGTTCACTGCTAGTAGCGTCACGTCATCGTAACGCGCCTGCATATAGTATTGCACCACATTTAACATAAAAGTAAAAATTAAGATTTGTGTGTAAAACTTTGTTAAAGTATAGTTCTATGTAATAATGTTTCAGGTAACAAATCTTAATGTTATAAAATTAGTAGTTTACGTAAAATTCACGTTTTGAAAGAAAAATAAGAGGCGCTAAATAATGACGCTAGGAAGCCAAAATTTGGTGAGAAGGTGCAGTAAGAAGTCATTAATGAGTGGTGCTGGGTTCCAAAACCATAAAACTAAAATTGACTCCAGAATCCGCGTTTTTCGGAAAAATCAGAGGCGCGAAATAATAGAGCTACAATATTGAAAATTGGTAGGATGCTTCAGTTCACCCTAATAATAATAATGGAAATACCACAATCAGTTACCTCTTCTAGTTTTTTAGTAATTTAGTAAAAACTACTTTTGTGAGTAAAATGTACATAAGCATTATAGATTAAGTACTTTAAATTTTAATGATAAAACAAATTCTTTAAGACCAATGATCAGATAGGACAATTAACAAAGCTACACCAAGTTTTAGTCTTGTAGCATAATTAACAGCTGATACAAGTCTTAATAAAGCTATGGTTCAGAGGTAACAATCTACCGTTAGTTCCATTGTAAAAATTCTAGAGAGTAAAGTTTTAATTTTAGCGGGCTGAGATTTTCTACGTGCTTCTGTACTGCTCAGATGTATGTATACAAAAATTGAGAAGTTTGTAAAGCTATTATTAAATGTGATATTTAAGATTATGTGCCTGAGATAGCGATCATTTGGAGGCTGCAGGCATCTGCATAGGAACGGAAAGAACAGATGCTCTCTTGGCGGTACGCGCCGGAGCTATATAAAAAGAGCGGCAGAGGCAGTAGTAAGCTCACTCCGCATTAGACCAACGCCTAGTCCACGCGAGCTTAACGTCCGATTGCGCCTCGCCTCGGGTGACGACATAGCGGGCTGTGACATGCGCGTACTTAGCAATGTAAACGGACATTGAAAATCGCGAGGACTGTACACCGTCCTGGATCGTTTAGACTTCGGTAACAAACTGTTATTGTGCCGTCCGTGTGAAGTATAATTCCGCGTGGCAAGTGGTGACTAACTCCACTTTTAAGGCGAGCATTAATCTTTTTTTTTAACATTATTGCGAACTATTAATAGAGCACCGTTAGTTAGAGTAATGAACTATTCGGGAGGAACTTGCTGTAGAAGTCGCCTCTGAACTATTAAACGATTGGCTGAATTAACAATATTTAATGTCTTTAGCATTTTCAGAAGTTTCGAGTAATTTGTGTGAGCCTTTAAGATAATAAAATCTTGTTTGGAACTGTAAATTTTATTGAAGCAGCCCTAATCCCGTGAAGAACTATGGATATTTTTCGTTTAGCTGGGCTGTACAGGAATGTGGCCGTGCAGACTGGGAACTAAGGTCAGTAAGTTTCCCTTCGCTTTCTGACTGGCCACCAAATTAGTTGCCAGGCTCGCGTGATTTAAGGTGGCAATGTTCAACTTTCATTCAACATTAAACAACGACTTCTTCGCCGTCCCACATATGTTGCATCGGCAATAGTCTGTTACGTGAAATGAACATTCAAACAACTCATTCGACAACTTCTTCGCCGCCCCACATATGGTGCATCGGCAATAGTCTGTTACGTGAAATGAACATTCAAACAACTCATTCGACAACTTCTTCGCCGCCCCACAGTACCACTAGCAGTCGAGATGACAGGCATTTTATCCGCATGGCTGTAACGGATCGTGCAGTCACGTCACGGTCCCTGAGTCAACAGATGGGGACGTTTGCAAGACAACAACCATGTGCACGAACAGTTCGGCGACGTTTGCAGCAGCATGGACTATCAGCTAGGAGACCATGGCTGCGGTTACCCTTGACGCTACATCACAGAAAGGAGCGCCTGCGATGGTGTACTCAACGACGAACCTGGGTGCACGAATGGCAAAACGTCAATTTTTCGGATGAATCCAGGTTCTGTTTACAGCATCATGATGGTCGCATCTTTGTTTGGGGACATCGCGGTGAACGCACATTGGAAGCGTGTATTCGTCATCGTCATACTGGCGTATCACCCGGCGTGATGGTATGGGGTGCCATTGGTTACATGTCTCGGTCACCTCTTGTTAGCATTGACGGCACTTTGAATAGTGGACGTTTCATTTCAGATGTGTTACGACCCGTGGCTCTACCCTTCATTCGATCCCTGGAAAACCCTACGTTTCCGCATGATAATGCACGATCCCATGTTGCAGGTCCTGTACGGGCCTTTCTGGATGTTCGACTGCTGCCCTGGCCAGCACATTCTCCAGATCTCTCACCAACTGAAAACGTCTGGTCAATGGTGGGCGAGTAACTGGCTCGTCACAATACGCCAGTCACTACTCTTGATGAACTGTGGTATAGTGTTGAAGCTACATGGGCAGCTGTACCTGTACACGCCATCCAAGCTCTGACTCAATGCCTAGATGTATCAAGGCCGTTATTACGGCCAGAGGTGGTTGTTCTGGGTACTGATTTCTCAGGATCTATGCACCCAAATTGCGTGAAAGTGCAATCACATGTCACTTTTAGTATAATATATTTGTCCAATGAATACCCGTTTATCATCTGCATTTCTTCTTGGTGTAGCAATTTTAATGGCCAGTAGTGTAATAAAGTGGTCTGACTGGTTGTCTTAGACATCAAATAACGATACTTTAGCGAGGGGAGAACGAATGTACACTTCTGTACATTAAGTGTTCTGTGTGAAGTAGCTTGGTCTATGTTAAGAGGAAAACTCCTGGCACCTATACGGCGGTAATGCAATGATAAGCGAAAACATTATGACAGCTGCCCACCGCGACGCTGGACGCCACCTGGTGGCGTTGCAGGCACGTCACGCGGTAACAAAAGTATGTAAGCAAATGTCAAATGTGTGTGAATTCCTCAGGGAACAAACTGCTGAGGTCATGGGTCCCTAGACTTACACACTACTTAACCTAAATTATCCTAAGGACAGACACACACACCCATGCCCGAGGGAGGACTCGAACCTCCGGCGGGAGGCGGCGCAATCAGTGACATGGCGCCTCAAACCACGCTGCCACCTCGCACAGCAAGTATATAAGCGGAGCAGAGACAGACGGGGGATCGCCCTAGCGAAGATATCGACTGTAAATGAGGAAACTCAGTGAGATAAGCAACTTTGATAAAGGGCAGGTTATTATTGCGCAGAGCCTGCATACGAGTGTCTCGAAAACGGCAAAGGTGGTTGAATGTTCACGTGCTGCTATCTTGATCACTTAAGGAAAGAGGAGCCGGCCGTTGTGGCCGAGTGGTTCTGGGCGCTTCAATTTGGAACCGCGCTGCTGCTACGGTCGCAGATTCGAGTTCTGCCTCAGGCATGGATGTGTGTGATGTCCGTAGGTTAGTTAAGATTAAGTAGCTCTACGTTCTAGGGGACTGATGACCTCAGATGTGAAGTCACATAGTGCTCAGAGCCATTTGAACCATTTACAGAAAGAGGTAGGAGAGTGAAACCACTAGTAGGTGCTAAATGGTTAGACGTACACGACTGTTCACAGAACGTAGGGTACGGAAGATTGTTTGCTCTGTAAAGTAGAATAGATAGTGATGTCTGCAAAATCTGCCCATGGCCAGCCTGTGTGGCCGAGAGGTTATAGGCGCTTCAGTCTGGAACCGTGCGACCGCTATGGTCGTAGGTTCGAATCCTGCCTCGGGCATGGATATGTGTGATGTCCTTAGGTTAGTTAGGTTTAAGTAGTTCTAAATTCTAGGGGACTGATGACCTCGGATGTTAAGTCCCATAGTGCTCAGAGCCATTTGATTAATTTTTTCTGCCGAAGGAGCATAATGGTGGCGCACGCAGAAGTGTTTTGGAGCACGCTGTTCATCGTACATTGTCGAACCTGGAGCTCTGCAGCAGACCACCCCTACGTTTTTACATGTTGACCCACCGACATTGTCAATTACGATTGCAGTGAGCATGAGACCATAGAGATTCGACCGTCGATCAATGGAAACGTGTCACCTCTTTGGGTGAATCATATTTTCGGTAGACGAATCGAATCAATGGTCGTCTCCACAAATGCCGTCCTCGATCTGAACGGCGGCTCGAAACGTGCAGATTGCCATGGACACAGACTGGTGGGAGCAATATTATGCTGTAGGAGACATTTTCCTGCACTTGCATGGGACCTGTGGTAGTAACCAAAGACACCATATCAGCTACGGACCACCTGCATCTCTTCATGCTTGATATCTTCCGCCACGGCGATGACCTCTTCCAGAAGTATAAATGTCCGTGTCTCGGGGCCAGAACCGTGCTTTGAGGAGCATTATTGTGAACTCACGTTAATGTCTCGGCGACTGAATTCGCCTTATGAACTCCTTCTGTGTCGCTATTGGGAGCCGTCACCGCGTACGCAAATCAGCAGCCCGTTATTTACGCGAGTTACATGACTTGTGCTTAGATAGCTAATGCCACATATCTCCGCAAACTTACCAACAAACTGTCGGATTGCTGATATACAGAATCACTGCTGTATTTCGTTCCAAAGAGGGACAAACAAGCTATTAAACAGGTGGCCGTAATGTTTTGGCTCACCAGTCCATGCATGTGCCTCGAACAGATGTGTGCAGTGCTGTCAGGCTGATTGTACTTCAAAATATACGGATTCTAGGATTGCGTTAAAACATCGTAGCATCTGTATGTTATGTAAACTTTCCCATTAATGTTACACGAAAACAACACCCATATTCCATTCATCTTTTGGATCTGCAGCTTTTGTCTTTCTTTCCGTGTCTGCAGATAAATCATAGGATATAGGTACCACTAGATGTAAGACATATACTGCCTACAGGAAAACTAAAGAGACCTTTGAAGAAAAGAGAACCACCTATATGAATATCAAGAGCTTGGATGGAGTTGGACTCCAGACCCCATGTCGAACACATTTGATGCTGGTACTGCCTCTAATTGTTTAAATAAAGACTGAAAATAAAGACTTATGTCCAGTACAGGCTGAGTCCTTTGCCCGCTCTTTTTCTCCCCAGAGCACCATCTTGGATTATGTCACAGAAGGGACAGCAGCGCCCTCTGTTGGCAGTACTGTGTACTAGGTCAGCTGCACTCCAGAACCTATGGTGAACACACCAGATGCAGGCACTGCCTCAAATTGTTTAAATAAATACTGAAAATAAAGACTTGTGTCCATCCTACCCAGCACAGACTGAGTCTTTTTCCCACCAATACCTAGGAAAAGGTGGCTATCAGATTACTTAGGATAGTGGAGGTAACCCAAGTGCCCTTTTTTCCTGCCATTTTCTTAGGTTAGTAGAGGTCACTGTGGTGCATTACATTGTCCTGATGGAATCTGAACTTCCATTTTTTGCGGGAGGAGAGAGGAGGGGGTTAGGTTAGTGGAGGTAGCCCAGTTGACCTACCTTCCCACCAACATTTGAACTTCCCAACATGACATCATTGCGATGTTGCCATATCTATTGCTGCCATTTGGGATCTGCCATCTTGAATAAATTTGGCAACAATGGAGAGTGGAGTGGCACCCGCTTTGCCCTACTACTCACAGCGGATTTCCTTCCCCATCTTTCCCCAATGTGAGCTTATACCCCTCCTCTAATGACCTCATTGTCAGTAGTAGTATAAACTGTGCTCTGAGGCATTTTGTTAGTGCAGGCTGCTTGTGTCAGGAGCAAACATACATGCAGGGGCAAGCCTATTGCCTTTAACGTATGAGGGGCTATCTAAAAAAACAGAATAATTTTTCAAAACCTATGTATTTTCATAACGACCTTATCCCCTTCAAAATACTCTCCATTACAATTAGCATATTTGTCCCACCGGTGCTTCTACTGTTCGAAACATTGTGGTCTTTCGAAATTGCTGACAGCTTCTCCCTCGTTTTTGTCTTGACTTCTCCAATGTTGTCAAATCAGTGTTCTTCCATGCCCCTTTTCATGTGTGGAAATAAGAAAACTCATATGGGGCCTAGTCAGGCGAGTGATCAGTGTGTGGCAGTGGAACCATGTTATTTTCAACCAAAAACCGCCCAACAGAGATGATTGTGTGTCAAGGTGCATTGTCGTGGTGGAAGAACCTACCTGCCATAAATCTGGTGCTTTTTCATGACAAATCTCTGACAGTTGATTAATTGTCTGTCTACAGTCTGTGAGCACAAGATCTCGAATTTTTTCAATATATTCCTATTCGGGCAGTTGAAGGACATACTGAATGAGGTTTGTCACCAATCAACACGTCAGCATTCTTAAATCGAGCAATCCTCTCCTACACTTGAGTTTTTACCATAGCGTTATTCTGGTAAGCTGTTTTTAACATTAAAACAGTTCCAGCAGCAATTTTACCAAGTATACTTACTATCATAAAAAGGAAACGAGAACAAACTATCGCTAGCAAAAACAATCACTGCAGATGAACAGAACAAGCCAGGTCGACAACACAGGCAGCGCTGAACTGGTAATGAGTTGTGCTATACACACCTAATGGCAGAAATGCATAGTACACAAGCTCCAGCCATGGCAATGTTATTCTGGTTTTTTGTGCACCCCCTTGTATTGTTCTCTTTTGACTGACAGATCCTTAGCCTATTGTTCTGCTGGGGATAATATGTCCTTCTGAGAAACCCCCACTCCTCCCCTTCCTCGTCCTCCTCCCCCATCCTCCTCGCCCAACCCATCTGGGAACACCCCTCAGTGATACACACACAATTTTGACATCAAATTAATTGGTAAATTAATTAAATCGATCATTTAATTAACCCCTAACCCTCTGGGAAACACCCCAGCCATCCCCCTCCCTTCCCCCCTCTTGGAATTTGGCGGCAAGAAGACTTAGTTGATTGGCTATTTGGCGGGGAATCGATTGCAGTGTATGAAATATTGTTTAAACAAATTCTGGTAGACGAGACAATGTGTGGAGTATTGTTTATTTAAACAATTTATTGGACTTAAAGCTGTGTGTGGAATATAGTTTACTTATTTATTTAAGGAATTTGTCAGGCAGTTGACTGCAGTGTACGGAATACTGTCTACTTAAACATGATGAGGGTGACAGGATAGTATGGAATATTTAAACAATTACGGCGCTTTAATTATCCCAATCATGCGAGAAATACCATCAACATAACGCACCACATGGAATTACACTGTTAAAAACCTTTCGCACTGACCACAGGGCATTGCGCGCCCATGCCTTTGACCGCTTCACCAAGCTAGCCACCTCACGTATTCCTACACACTCATGCCACATTTCACTCACTTGGGCCCTATGACTGACAGACCGGATGTTGCACTAATCCCCAAACGAAAGCATCAGGTGGTGGCAACACTGTGATATTGATACCCGAGAAATTCCTGCCGAAACACCTGTTCTCCCTCTCTCTCTTTCTCTTTCAAGTGGCAATGTCCTATCACATTCCACTTCCAGGACTGCACACACCATCGGTCGTTGTGAGACCGAACCGCAAACAAAGCAGCATTTACCTGGTAAACCCCCAGCTGTAGACATCTTGGAAATATTCCCTCACTCAATCAGAATGATTGACTAATTAATTAAATCGATACCCCTTGTATGTAGCAAGTTTTACCTTGCATCCTATTGGTGGATACTAGGAGTGGTATATTTGGTGGGATTCAATCCCGCAACTGTTGGGTTTCCAAATCTTACTGGATTCTTTTTCTCCTTGCCTCCTATCAGTGGATACTGGTGCAATTAGGTCATTTAGCAGGAAGTCCATTATGTTGGAGGGTAGATGTAAATTTCAAATTTCAGCTCAATTGCATGCTATATCCTTGCACAGTATGTGGGATGGGCTGGATAGATGCATGTTCACAATAAAACGATCGGAAACAATAAATTGATCAGTCGGGAATTTGACGTTATGACTGGATTTTTAAAGCACTATAGAATTCCTAAACTGATTCTCTCAGCTGCATTCGGAAGGAGGATGAGTGTCCTAGTGCATGATAGAATAGAGCCAACAACAAATATCTCTGCAAGACAGAGTCCACTGCGATGTTTTGAGAAGCGCTAAACACAACATACTTAAACCATGATCCAATCCGTAGTAGTAGTAGTAGTAGTAGTACTAGTTGTAGCTAGATGTCGAAGATCGCTATCAATCGAGAATTTGATTTCGCGATTGGGCTTTTAAAGCACTATAGAAGTCCTAAATTGGTTCTCTCCACTACATTCAGGAGAAGGAAGGGCCTACTGCGTGATAGGATACAGACAACAGCAAATACCACTGCAAGATAGAGTCCACTCCAATGTATTGAGGAGTGCTAAACACGACACACTTAAACCCCAATCCAGACCACAGCAGTAGTTGTAATAGTTACACGTCTGAAATCGCTGAAACACTAGCACATCCTGTGTGCTCATGTCCCAATATCCACACACAGTGCCCCAATCCCCTTATACGCTCAGAGGTCGCAGAAAACTGCCTCAGCTGTAGTCGTGGATGTGTGTGTATGACAGAGTGCACCACCCCCAGCCATGGAGGGCATCTGGGGATGACTGGAGTGGTAGGAATTCAGGTGTTATCAATATGTCCAGTGCCCAGCACTTGTCAGCGATCGATACTGAATTGCCCAGTTTCCCACAAAGAATACATGCAACACATACAACTGCGGAGACAACCCAAGACATGGCGAGTATCAGTTCGCTATTCAGCTATCCAGAGGATGCGGCCACCAGACCTTGGCCCTGTAGCTGCTGCAAGAACCGACTATCCAGCTAGCCAGAACTTTTCTTTGCACCCAATACTCGCCAGAGCCTTAAGCCGGAAATGCCCATTCGTTCCAGCCACAGGCTACCTCCATCAGGTGCCTCACACGCCAAATGGTGTCATTCTTGGAAACCAGCCACATAATTATCACTGTAATTACAGTTAAATATTACGATTGCAGCCTCAATCTGATGACATTCGACAACAAGCGTAGTATCAGAAAAACCTCCTCCTGACAGCTGTGTCTCTGGAAATATCAATATTTATATCCCTCTTATGACTGGACGTAATTTTCCATATAAACTCCTTCATCGCCCCCCCCCCCCCTTACGGCTATAGTGTGTTGAAATTGTAATCATCCACGTCAAATCCATACCACCCTTACGACCGCACATAGACATTTTCTTTGTACATGTCAGACAATGACCACAGTAACTTTATATCCCAACACAAACTTTATAAGCCTGCCGATCACAACAGATCTATCACACATCCCTACTAAGTATAATACTTCGCCAAAAACTGGATGCTGGTGGCACCAAACAACACTGAGTGATGGATGGACATGCCTCATTTGCTTTTCTTGCGAGTGGTACCAGAGTCTCTTAGAAAGAGGGGTGTAATCGTCTTATAAGTCACCAGATGTTAAAACCACGATCACAAGGACCATGTTACTGTCACCCTGCACACCCACAAACAAGTATTGCTTAAATATCCAGGTTAAAAACTATACATGCTTTATAAATTGAGGTATGGTATTGCTTCCGAATGAAGTGGTCTTCCACACAAATATCTCGACATTGAATACAGATGGTGATCACTGGAGTGTGTATTAACAGACGGAAAGAATGGGTGCACATCACCAGCGATGTAAGCACGTAATAAAATCACCTTTCTCAAGAAATTTAGAAAGTGATTCGGCTAAGAAACATGGTATTAAGCCGATATTTGCAACTCTCTCTTGCCACTACTGGATACCTCCCAAGCTAATAAACAGTATTTGTAACATATTCTGTCTTGATACCTTGTAGAATGTAGACAGTGTACCAGAGGTTCTACGATATAACCATGTGGTTGCAGGTGATGGAGGATGATGGTTGATTGAGAATGATTGTATACAGTAGATGTTGTGCTTTGTGAGGAATCACTTAAAAATGCAACACTAGATTGATATATGCAACTCTGTGATCAATAAACTGGCTTTTCAGATCCATAGTGTTAACGCTTTCTGGTAGAAATGTTTTCTGCGATTTGGAATCAAGTCTCTCTATTCAACCACATACTTGCGTTTGATCCTGTGAAGATGTCTTTTAATAATTACAGCCACTGGTGCATCATATTCATGGCACTTTCATATCTCGAAATAAGCCACCTTTTTCGAACATATCTACTAAGGATCCCATACAGCAAAACTCCAGCATAGTTTTAGACAGTTCATATGTATTTTGTAACTGTTCCTCATTTTGAACTGAGTGGAAGTCAGAGAGCGCTATATCTACCACATTCTGCAACCCATGGAGAAACAGGGTGAGCTGAGTTAATGCGACAGGGATGTGTTTTGACCACACAGTGGAAATGGAACATGTTGTTGTAGCTCCACCAAATGTGCACAATATGTAAGGCCAGCACAAAACAAAGCTTCCTCCTGCAAACCAAGGTAGTAGAAAAGACAGTACAATAAGCTACGGCAGTGTTTCTTATCAGGGAAATTAGAACACAAAACATCATATGGGAGCTAGAGGAAGAATCAGGATTTTGCTACTGCATTGTGGTGCACCTCCAAACTACGTAGAGGCTCTGCAGCCCAAAGGAGATCTGCATCCCTCAGGGTGCATTCAGCCTGTCACCCAAACACTATCTCTGTCCTTGTTAATTTGCTGTACCTTCCAACAGAGAAAAACTACGAACAATAAAAACTGCACTAACATCACCCAGTAGAGAACTCGATTAGATATTACCATGCCCCTTTCCTCCAAGACATCGTAAACGAATACCACCGCGCACTGACACGGAGCATATGTGACGATCCTATTGGTCCATTGGAGCAGATGGCCAGCGATAGAAGTCGCTTGGGCAGACCAGTGTAGAGTTCCGTCGCCTGTACTGCAGGAGGACCACATCCCACAGACCAAGAGAGAGTCCCTGTGTTGTTGTTTCATAAGCAGTTTGATACATTGTTTTTTCTGCATTAACACATCCAAGCAGTGTATGACTGCAGCTTTGTACACTGCCATACATTTTGTTTTTCCACTACGTCTTCGAGGAATGTGTCAGGTGCCGAACTGTCATTAACACGTTTTGAACCATTGGCTCTCATAGAAAGCTGGACATTGCATGGTGTAAACATGTTCAAAAATGTTTAAATGTGTGTGAAATCTTATGGGACGTAACTGCTAAGGTCATCGGTCCCTAAGCTTACACACTACTTAACCTGAAGTATCCTAAGGACAAACACACACACCCATGCCCGAGGGAGGACTCGAACCTCCGCCGGGACCAGTCGCGCAGTCCATGACTGCAGCGCCTAAGACCGCTCGGCTAATACCGCGCGGTGTAAACATGCTGCTCACACAACACACAGGATGGTTGAAATAACAGATAGAGGTGGTGTTTATTATTGACAAAAATGTGGAAGACATAGTGACATATGGAAACTGCAAGAGCTTTTAGCATTGTGGAGTGTTTCCCATAAGCCCCCTGGAGGTAATGACCTATAAATTTAATCTCATCTTTTACAGCGATGGGTAGCAAATGTCTAGATGTTCCTTTTCGAAAAGATCAAGAGTACTGATTTGTGATATTGCAGCCATGTAAGTGATCACTGTTTTTGTGCCAGCCATAGCTCAGAAGGTGTTGCTCCCACCAAGACTGGAGAATACAGAGAAGCACATTGTAAATTCCCTTTGTTAGGGCTTAAAACACCCAAACAGTCTTGCACACAGCCAAACACGCGATCCATTCTGTAGCTATATATTGCAGTCTCCCAGCTGATAATAAAACGCTCTTTAGCTACAGACACTTTATAAAAATCTATAAGATGGTTGATGATAACTCTGGGGTCACATGTGGGCTTCTGATCCGACACATATAAATTTATTACTCTACTTTTGGTGATCGTCCACGTTAAACATTTTATTCCAGCTGTCTTATCATTGTTTACGAAAAATGACTGTTTCCCTGGTTCCCACTGCATACATGTCAACTTCTCATATTCCTCTTGCTGTCACATACTCATTCCCATGTACAAGAATTTTCCTACACCAAGCAGAAGACATATAAGTTCTCCCTGATTTCCACTCAATTTCCCCGCATTTTCGAGTATTTTCCCTCGATTTATACGTATTTTCCGTCAATTCTGTCGATTCAGTGAAAAATTGGCTCCATTCCGACCATTTCCAGTTTATGTGAAGGTCATTTAGATCAATCTTAAGCTGCTTTTAATATATTTTTATACTTTTTATGTATATTTAACACAGTAATTAGTTAAAGATTTTTATTGCTAAAAATCTGACTCCTTTCTGCGGAACACTACGGCCGAGTGATGGCTAGTGCGAGTTACTTTTCCTTCCAGTGTTATATTTCTGAATGTTACTTTTGTATTCGATCTGCAGCTTACCAGATCAAGTGCAGTATTACATATTATGAGACTGTTATTGAGAGTTGTCTTTATAGACGCGTTGAATACAACGAAAATAATAAATGATGATTACATTTAATATTTGCCTCTTGATATTTTATTGCTTTTTACATACATTTATTTAATTTTCTTTCACTATTTTTCTGTGCGACCGTGGTCGCCAGTGCAGGTACTGTAGCGCAACAAAGGCCAAACGGGGAACGTGCTCACAGATGAATGAAAGGGATTAATCGCATGGAAATGCGTGGACGTCGGTTGTCTGCATGCCCAGTGAGCTGGATCTCTTTCTGTGTGTTACTACTGCCATCCAGCCAATGGCTCTGCTCGCTTAAGAATTTCCATTATCTCTCTACCGTGATTCCACGTCTGCTCGGTCGAGAGACAAAACTCGTACATCCGGCGGCGGCTTTCTTAGACACGGCGCCCGCTGTCTTCCCCGAAACTTTTGTAAATATTGTGTTTAGTTAGCATAACAGTCAGTTGAAACCATTACTCTCACTTAAACCAGTGTTCTGCTTCACTTTCTTTTATTTCTGTCTCTTTCTTATACCTTTATTTCATCGTTTTATCTTTAACTCAGATAACGTTGGAATCGCTGGAACCTTTAACGGGACGGGCTGAAGAAAGAAAAGTATAATCATTTACTGATAATAATTAGGAGAATGTTTCTATTTTCAAATTCTTCCACGACGCTGTGGAAAATACCACTGGCTCTTCAGAAATGAGGACATTAATAAAAAGAACTAAAGATGAGAAGCACACATTAAAAATCAGAAGAAAAAGGATGAGCCATTAAAATACAAAATCAAACACCAATACGTAAAGGCAATACAGAAAGTGGAGCTCAGAAGTTTCCGGGGTTCGGTCTGCACTTGAAATATTAACGTTAGCTTAGGGGAGACAGGTGGCCCAACTATATCCGATCCGCCGGTAACCCAACCAAGAGACAGTCAACAGACCCGCCGACAAGACGACTTGCTTTCCACTCGACCAGTACACAAGGAACTCCAAAGCCAAAACGTAAAAGGCGTAGCCCTTCACAAATGATCAGAGATTATTGGAACAGCGGAAATTTTCAAGGGATTGGAAGAAGGCCCAAGTCATAACAATCTATAAAATGGGTAAAAAATCGGATGCACATAATTACCGGCCAATTTCACTGACATTGATTTGTTGTAGAATCATGGAACATATTTGGTGTTCACACATAATGACCTTTCTAGACTCTGAGAAGCTCTTCTGCAGAAACCAGCACGGTTTTAGGAAACAGCGGTCACGCGAGACGCAGCTGGCCCTCTTTGTGCATGATATACAACAGGCTCTACCTAGATACCGGCTCCTAGGTTGATGCCACATTTCTCGACTTTCGGAAGGCGTTCGACTTAGTTCCGCATTGTCGCTTGCTACCAAAAGTCCGTGCTTACGGTCTATCCGATGACATATGCGGTTGGATAGAAGGTTCTCTAACAGACATGGAACAGTATGTCGTCCTGAAAGGGGTGACTTCGACAGAAACAAGTGTAACTTCAGGTGTGCCACAGAGCAGCGTAATAGGTCATCTGCTTTTTACGATTTACATAAACGATCTGGTTGATGGTATTGACAGCGGCCTGAGACAACTTGCCGATGATGCTGTAGTATACAGGAAAGTTGTATCACACGAAAGTTGTGGACAAATCAGTATGGATTTGCAGAGAATAAATGCGTGGTGAAATGACTGGCAGTTATCTCTCAATATTAGTAAGTGTAACCTACTGTGTATAACAAGGCGAAAATCACCATTAATGTACGACTACAAAATAAATGCCCAGTCTTTGGAAGCGGTAACGCCCGTCAAGTATCTGAGTGTGACTATTCGAAATGATCTCAAATGGAATGATCAGATTACACAAGTAACGGTAAGGGCGAACTCTAGGTTGCGGTTTATTGGTAGAATCCTGAAGCGATGCAGTCCATCTACAAAGGAAATAGCTTACAATACGTTAGTTCGTCCAGTCTTGGAGTATTGTTCGTCTGTATGGGACACTTACCAGTTGGGCCTGATTCAAGAGATTGAGAAGGTCCATAGAAATGAGGCAAGATTCGTGACTGGTACATTGAGCCATCGCGAGAGCGTTACAAGTCTCATAGAAAGTTTGAAGTGGGATACACTTGCAGGTAGACGGCGCGCTAAACAGAAGGTGCTGCTCACTAAATTCCGAAATCCGATCTTCTCCGAGGATGTAGAGCATATATTATTACCACCAACTTTCAAATCGCGCAATGATCACCATTCAAAAATAAGGGAAATGAGAGCTCGTACTGAGGCGTTCAGACAGTCGTTCCGAGGGGAGGGGGGGAAGATTTCACTTGGGCGCGAATTGTGCCCTCCGCTACACACCGCTTGGTGGCTGGAGGAGTATATATGTAGATGGTGGAATTATTACCTGCACCGAATTGATCCAGAAAGATCGCCAACAAATGTTGTTTATTTTGTAAATAAGAATAACTAATACTCATATTATGGAACAAAATTTCGTTTTCGTTTTTATATTGATTATCCCTTTAAAACTCTCTTTCAAATTCTGAAGGTGGCAGGGGTAAAATACAGGGAGTGAAAGGATATTTACAATTTGTACAGAATCCAGATGGCAGTTATAAGAGTCGAGGGGCATGAAAGGAAAGCAGTGGTTGGGAAGGTAGTGAGACAGGGTTGTAACCTATCCCTGATGTTATTCAATCTGTATAGTGAGCAAGCAGTGAAGGAAACAAAAGAAAAATTCGGAGTAGGTATTAAAATCCATGGAGAAGGCATAAATACTTTGAGGTTCGCCGATGACACTGTAATTCTGTCAGAGACAGCAAAGGACCTGGAAGAGCAGTTGGACGGAATGGTCAGTGTCTTGAAAGGAGGATATAAGATTAACATCAACAAAAGCAAAACCAGGATAATGGAATGTAGTCGAATTAAGTTGGGTGATTCTGAGGGAATTAGATTAGGAAATGAGACACTTAAAGTAGTAAAGGATTTTTTCTATTTGGGAAGCAAAATAACTGATGATGGTCGAAGTAGAGAGGATATAAAATGTAGACTGACAATGGCAAGGAATACGTCTCTGAAGAAGAGAAATTTGTTAACATCGAGTATAGATTGAAGTGTCAAGAAGTCATTTCTGAAAGTATTTGTATGGAGTGTAGCCACGTATGGAAGTGAAACATGGACGATAAATAGTTTGGACAAGAAGAGAATAGAAGCTTTCGAAATGTGGTGCTACAGAAGAATGCTGACGATTAGATGGGTAGATCACATAACTAATGAGGAAGTATTGAATAGGATTGGGGAGAAGAGAAGTTTGTGGCACAACTTGACCAGAAGAAGGGATCGGTTGGTAGGACATTTTCTGAGGCATCAAGGAATCACCAATTTAGTATTGGAGGGCAGCGTGGAGGGTAAAAATCGTAGAGGGAGACCACGAGATGAATACACAAAGCAGATTCAGAAGGATGTAGGCTGCAGTAGGTACTGGGAGATGAAGAAGCTTGCACAGGATAGAGTAGAATGGAGAGCTGCATCAAACCAGTCTCTGGATTGAAGACCACAACAAAAACAACATTGATTTGAAAAAGATGGGTAATAGTTATTTGATTTACAAGATAAACAGCGCTGAACAAGAACCTGATGAAGAAGTGTTGCATAAATTAAGAACTGGCAATAAAGGTCAGAAATTTCAAATCAAAGCGGAAAAGAGATGCTGGCAAACCATGGAAAAAAATTATACCAGTAGGGAATAAATGATCTAATGCCGGAACAAAACCTGGGACTGGGCAAGGTTGGGGAAGGAAACTGGTCGTGTCCTTTTTCAAAGGAATCATCCTGACATTTACTTCAAGCAGTTTCGAATAAGTAGTAGTTTTTTTGTGGACGCTCGGAATGTTGTGATCATTTTTTAGTTAAAATACAAGAGATAATTTTGTCGACAGCAAGGACATTTGATCAGCACTTGTCTCAAGCACATTAGAAAAAGAAGGAAGGTGTCTTACTGATGTAAAATTCATTAGAAACTCGAGCTGAATAACGGCGATGAATGAAATCGGTCACAAATTTGTTGTAAGACGTCATTCCGGAATTCGCTTGAAATAATTAGGGGCAGCCATATGCAATTTTTAACTGAACGACTGCGTCGGAGTTCGAAACCAGTTCTTCTCGAATACGAGTAGAAGAGATTTAAGAAGATTTTGAAGGAAAACGATAACTATTATTTGAAACCGTTTTATTACTGCGGAGAAGACGCATATGTTCAAATGTGTGTGAATTCCTAAGGGACCAAACTGTTTAGGTCATCGGTCCCTAGACTTACACACTACTCAAACTAACTTATGCTAAGAACAACACACACACCCATGCCTGAGGGAGGACTCGAACCTCCGGTTGGAGGGGCCGCGAAGAAGACGCATATTTTACCTTGTTCTGCAGTTCAGAGGTCGGAGGCAGGCAAGAGCGTACCACTTCCAGTAGGGCGAAGCCTAGTAAAGCGTTCAAATTGAACTATTGTGTAGTGGACAGTTTTACCTTTACTTTTAGTACAGAGCATATCTGGGCTGCACTGGAGAGACGAACTGCAGCACATTATGCATCAGCAACGACTCTACAAAACTCTTACCTTCTCTTGCTAAGGACTAGGATCGACTGGTGTAGAGTTCCTCGATGAAAACATACCACGTCGCTCCGCAACACGTGTGACAGCTAAGAATGGCCACATTCGCTATTACAGGTTCAGCTATGAAATATATTTTCTGTTTCTGTTACTCACTTTTGCATTCAACTGGTTTACCAGACGTCCGGCAATAGAAACTCTGACATGAATGTTTCGTTTGTGCAGCTCCCATAGAGTATTTTCGTACATCATGCGATCTTTAAAAAATGCACTGCTGGAAAAAGAATTAGTACACCCTCTTAGAGGTTTCAAATTCATTCAAGATTTATTGTTGCAACAGTACATATGGAGTACATGAAATGATTACATTTACGGGTCGATAGCACAAGCGGTTCAGACGTACTAGGTATCGACCCTTGCTGAAACACCCATATTACTATGTGGTGTATGTACCCTCCATGGGCGGCGATGCAGACGTTGATTCGGGCATCCAGTCGATACTACATATAGCGAATATTGTCCTACGATTCGTTATGCCACGCCTGCTCTGTTCTACAAGAGACATTGGATGAAGAGTCGGGTGAGTCACATCATACACCACACGTGCTCAATGGAGACAAGTCCTGAGATCGTGCTGGCCAGGGAAGATGGTGGTGCCGGCCGTTGTGGCCGAGCAGTTCTAGGCGCTTCAGTCCGGAACCGCACTGCTGCCACGGTCGCAGGTTCGAATCCTGCCTCGGGCATGCATGTGTGTGATGTCCGTAGGTTAGTTAGGTTTAAGTAGTTCTAAGTCTAGGGGACTGATGACCTCAGATGTTGAGTCCCATAGTGCTCAGAGCCATTTGAACCATTTTGAAGTTGCTGCTCGTCTTGAGAGCACGTTGAGTTTGATGGAGAGTTTCTGGGCGAGCATTATCCTGTTGGAGCAATACATCACCTTCTTGTCGCAGGAACAACAAAAGAACGGATCTAACAACATTCTGCACATACTGTGCGCTGGTTAGCGTGCCCTCCAGAAACACCAAAGATGAACGAGAGTTGTAGCTTATCGCAACCTAGACGATAAGGCATGAGGTGCAGCCAATGTGTCTTGGACGACTACACTCTACGAGACGGCGCTCACCAGGTCTACGCCGTACGCGTAAACAACCATCACTTGCGTGCAGGCAGGATCTGCTTTCATCGCTGCAGACCACTGTGCGCCATTCCATCTTCCAAGTGATTCCCTAACGGCATCAGTCGAGCCGTGTACGTCGATGCTGTGGCGTGAGTGGAAGACGGGCTAGAGGTGTGCTTGCCCGTAGTCCCACTGCTATCAGTTCGCGTTGATACACAAGCCCTCCTATCTGTGCTGTGGTAGCTGTACGATCTGCCACAACTGCCCTCACAATAACTGGCGCCTGTGCTGCGTGAACGTCCAGAAAATCTCGGTTACAATAACCCCTTTCTTTTCTCTCGTCTGCAGGTGTCAGAATGTTCATGTGGCCACTGATACCAGGATCGTTGCACAACTGACGCAGCACGTCCAACTTGTGTGGCAATTCTTCGAAAGGACCACTCCGCCACTGGAAGGCCATAATTTGACCCCTTTCGAATTTGCTCAGTTGGCCGTAGAAAGCACGAGAGCGTCACCATGGCATGGTTGCCTGCTTGCTTCACACGTTTGCACCACACTGAGCCTTCTGGCTGTGAGCATTCGCTATTAAAGGACGGACGCAGATGGCGTTCTGGTAGCGATGCCACCAGGTTGGTGGACGAAGCTGAAACATTCTCAGAACATCTACTATTCCCCAGGTGCCATATGCCGTCATCGGATCAAAATCGACGTCGTCTTTCGTAGTGTACTAATTTTTTCCCCGTAGTGTATTAAGCTCAATTGTCACTTTCATGGCTGGAAATCTTCACTACAATAACCCCTTTGTTTACTCTCTAATTTCTGATCTTAGTATACTGCGGAGCCTATAACGACACATGCAATCACGGTTACAAAAAATGGTACAAATGGCTCTGAGGACTATGGGATCTAACATCTGAGGTCACCAGTCCCCTAGAACTTAGAGCTACTTTAACCTAACTAACCTAAGGACATCAAGCATATCCATTCCTGAGGCAGGATTCGAACCTGCGACCGTAGCAGCAGCGAGGTTCCGGACTGAAGCGCCTAGAACCTCTCGGCCACAATGGCCGGCTCACAGTTACACTTACATCCTTAATATCCTCTTTCAAAGACACATCAAACGATTCTCACGCCCGATATTTATCTATCCTATCAGTTATAACTCTTCTCTCTCATTTTTTCTCAGCGATTTTGCTTCATTATCGTATATTTTCACCCGTGTCTGTATTCGCTATTAATTATGGTACGAGCGAGCTAAGTTGTTCAAATATTTCCGGAGCCATTTAAGATATTCTAATTCTATTTTAATCCAGATGAAGGGTGAGAAGGTCTTCAACAAACAAAGTATACTCTCTTTCAAAGGTTAGATTAATTACGGAGGTACTGATATCACCTTCGCTTTACGAAATGGGAATATAGCAATTTCTGCTCCTAGTTTAGTAGTTCTACCCTGAAGCGCCAAGAAACTGTTATAGGCATGCGTATTCAAATACAGAGATATGGCCGGCCGCTGTGGCCGAACGGTTCTAGGCGCTTCAGTCCGGAACAGCGCTGCTGTTACGGGCGCAGGTTCGAATCCTGCCTCAGGCATGGATGTGTGTGATGTTAGGTTAGTTAGGTTTAAGTAGTTCTAAGTCTAGATGACTGATGACCTCAGTTGTTAAGTCCCATAGTGCTTAGAGCGATTTGAACCATTTGAACAGAGATATGTAAACAGGCAGAACATGGCGCTGCGTTCGGCAACGCCTATATAAAACAACAAGTGTCTGGTGCAGTTGTTAGATCGGTTACTGCTGCTATAATGGCAGGTTATCAAGATGTAAGTGAGTTTGAACTTGGTGTTATAGTCGGCGCACAAGCGATAGGACACAGCATCTTCCAGGTAGCGATTAAGTGGGGATTTTCCCGTACGACCATTTCACCAGTGTACCGTGAATATCAGGAATCTGGAAAAACATCAAATCTCCGACGTCGCTGCGGCCGGAAAGAGATCCTGCAACAATGGGACCAACAACGACTAAAGAGAACCGTTCAACGTAACAGAAGTGCAATCCTTCAGCGAATTTCTGCAAATTTCAATGCTAGGCCATCAACAAGTGTCATCGTGCGAACCATTCAACGAAACACTTCGATATGGGCTTTCGGAGCAGAAAGCCCACTCGTGTACTCTTGATGACTGCACGACACAAAACCTTACGCCTAGCCTCGGTCCGTCAAAACCGTCATTGGACTGTTGATGACTGGAAACATGTTGTCTGGTCGGAGAGTCTCGTTTCAAATTGTATTGAGCGGGTGCACGTATACGGGTATGAAGACAACCTCATGAATCCATGTACCCTGCATGTCAGTAAGGGACTGTTCAAGCTGGTGGAGGCTTTGTAATGGTATGGGGCGTGTGTAGTTGGACTGATATGGGATCCCTGATACGTCTAGATACGACTCTGGCAGATGACACGTACGTAAGCATCTTGTCTGATCACCTGCATCCATTCATAGTCATTGTGCATTCCGACGGAGTTTGGCAGTTCCAGCAGGGCAATGAGACACCCTACACGTCCAGAATTGCTACAGAGTGGCTTCAGAAATACTCTTCTGAGTTTAAACAGTTCCGATGGTCACCAAGCTCCTCAGACATAAACATTATTGAGCATCCTATCTGATCCCCTGCATTCATTCATGTATATTGTACATTCCCACGGACTTGGGCAATTCCAGCAGGACAACGCGAAACCCCACACGTCCAGGATTGCTACAGAGTGGCAATACACTTCCGCTGGCGACCAAAGTCCCCAGACATGAACACTATTGAGCAAATCTGGGATGCCTTGCAACGTGCTGTTCAGAAGAGATCTCCACCCCCTCTGTTCTTACGGGTCTACGGACAACCTTGCAGGATTCATGGTGTCAGTTCCCTCCAGCACTACTGCAGACATTAGCCGAGTCCGTGCCAAGTCGTGTTGCGGCGCATCTGCGTGCTCGCGGGTGTCCTACATGATATTAAGCAGGTGTACCAGTTTCTTTGGCTCTTCAGTGAAAAAAGTGTCGTATTCAACAGCGTTTCTCTCTTTAACATCCGATTAGTATTTCGGAGGACTTACAATATTTAGAAGTTAGAATCTGTCTGTTTTGAACATGAAACCAATTGCTATTTTATGTGGAAGTTCGTGATTTCGTTCCCAAATAACGGAATGGGACACGTCGGACGAGCAGTGTTGCAACGCCGCAAATACCGATATAAAAGGGATGCAGAGGGAATGTCGATTTCGTTCTCTCTGGGTCATTCATATGTGTTGAGTGGTGGTTAGTTTGAGAAATAAAATATACAGAAACCAAGAGAAACTAGACATGCTACTTTTTTTTACGGAGAATGCAGAAAGAACCGAATAGAACATTGGCACCGTATGCACGAAAGTATCCCGACAGACGCCGTCCAACAAGAAAGAGAATTCAAAACGTGGTAGTGGAATACTAAGCAGAATGTAATACACACGTTAGTTCCCGGACATTGTGAGTACCTTTGGAATAAGTCAGCGCAGCGCTGTCCGCAGACATCATCTATCTGTATCACGTGTCACTTCACCAGCAGAGTAACCAGCGAGACTGCAGAAGACGCATGGAATTCTACCTCTCGGTTCTGATGCGACATCGGGACTATTGATTCTTTCTTCAAAGAATTCGCTTTACCGGTAAAGCTACCTTTACAAACCATGGAAAGCTGAATGTAAGGAAAATGTGTTATTGGGCAGCTGAGAATGAGGGGGTTGAAAATCAGTAAGTAACAATAGAGTGTGAACGTTTGGTACGGGAATATTGGAGACTACGTGACCGGTCCTTACTTCACTGAAGCAACCTTAACAGGTATAAGATGCGCACCGTTTCTTAGCAAAGTGCTACTAGCTCTCCTAGAGGAAATACCACTTGAAAAACGTAGATTCATGTGGTACCAAGACGGTGGGTGCCCTGATCACTCCTCGTTTGTGGCTAGGAAAGCGCTCACTCAGTTTTTTCCTGGTTGTTAGATAGAACGTGAAGACGTTATCAGTTGGTTCCCACTTTTACCTAGTTTGACGCCACTGGACTTTTCTCTGGCGTAAACTCAAAGATGAATTCTGTGCACAAGTTCCGGAAACGCATGAAGATTTAAAACACCTTATTGTTGCAACATGTGTACTGACATAGATGGAATCTCTACAGTCCATACAGAAGTCCCTGCACCAGTGATTAAAAACGTGTATTGCAATGGGCGACGGACATGTCGAACACTTGGTGACATAAAATGAATTTTAATAAAATGTTTACGACCACATTATTTTGTTATATCTTTTTTGTTGCTGTTCCTGGTGTAATTTTGCAATATAGAGAGTCTTGACATTAAGCTCCACAAGGTAGTGTCATAGGCCCTCTGCTGTTCCTCATTTATATAAATGATCTACATGGTAATCTGAGCAGCCTCCTTAGATTGTTTGCAGATGACGCTGTAATTTACCGTCTAGTAAAATCATCAGATGATCAATTCCAATTACAAAATGATCTAGAGAGAATTTTTGTATGGTGTGAAAAGCGGCAGTTTACGCTCCAAGATCACATACACTGGATGATCTTAGAAAGCAAATTGAGCAATCCTGTGATGCTATTCCGTTGGAAACAATAAAGTTGTCATGTCGCTCAGTCGCAAGTCGTTGTCGACGGTGTATTGCGATTGACGGACACCAGTTTGAACATTTATCACATTAAGTCGGACCATGAGACACCTAACACCACTAAAATTGTATTTCTAACCCCTTTCATTAAAGAATGTTCAGTTTCAAAGAGTGTATACATTATTTTGGGACACCCTGTAAATAGGAAATATTGATGAAGCCAAAAATATTATGCATTTACTATGTACAAAGTTTCAACATACACAATAGAAAGAGGAAACTATGATCAATAGGGAAGAAATAACTTCTTCATCACAGTTGGAAGATTAGATTAAAGATGCTATTGATAACAACACATTTATGAAAAATTACATTTCTTTAACGTTTGAAGACGAAAGTGCAATTTCAGATCCTATTCTAATTGAGAAACATTTTGAAGAAGGTTATGAAGATACGGTAAAAGATGATAAAAAAGCAAAACATAACGTACGAAGTGCATTCAAGTTCTAAGCCCTCCGATTTTTTTTTCTAATTAACTACTCACCCGAAATCGATGAAACTGGCGTTACTTCTCGACGTAATCGCCCTGCAGACGTACACATTTTTCACAACGCTGACGCCATGATTCCATGGCAGCGGCGAAAGCTTCTTTAGGAGTCTGTTTTGACCACTGGAAAATCGCTGAGGCAATAGCAGCACGGCTGGTGAATGTGCGGCCAGGGAGAGTGTCTTTCTTTGTTGGAAAAAGCCAAAAGTCATTAGCAGCCAGGTCAGGTGAGCAGGGAGCATGAGGAATCACTTCAAACTTCTCGACGTAATCGCCCTGCAGACGTACACATTTTTCACAACGCTGACGCCATGATTCCATGGCAGCGGCGAAGGCTTCTTTAGGAGTCTGTTTTGACCACTGGAAAATCGCTGAGGCAATAGCACCACAGCTGGTGAATGTGAGGCCAGGGAGAGTGTCTTTCATTGTTGGAAAAAGCCAAAAGTCACTAGGAGCCAGGTCAGGTGAGTAGGGAGCATGAGGAATCACTTCAAAGTTGTTATCACGAAGAAACTGTTGCGTAACGTTAGCTCGATATGCGGGTGCGTTGTCTTGGTGAAACAGCACACGTGCAGCCCTTTCTGGACGTTTTTATTGCAGTGCAGGAAGGAATTTGTTCTTCAAAACATTTTCGTAAGATGCACCTGTTACCGCAGTGCCCTTTGGAACGCAATGGGTAAGGATTACGCCCTCGCTGTCCCAGAACATGGACCCCATCATTTTTTCAGCACTGGCAATTACCCGAAATTTTTTTTGGTGGCGGTGAATTTGTGTGCCTCCATTGAGCTAACTGGCGCTTTGTTTCTGGATTGAAAAATGGCATCCACGTCTCATTCATTGTCACAACCGACGAAAAGAAAGTCCAATTCATGCTGTCGTCGCGCGTCAACATTGCTTGGCAACATGCCACACGGGCAGCCATGTGGTCGTCCGTCAGCATTCGTGGCACCCACCTGGATGACACTTTTCGCATTTTCAGGTCGTCATGCAAGATTGTGTGCACAGAACCCACATAAATGGCAACTCTGGAGGCCATCTGTTCAACAGTCATTCGGCGATCCCCCAAAACAATTCTCTCCACTTTCTCGATCATGTGGTCAGACCGGCTTGTGAGAGCCCGAGGTTGTTTCGGTTTGTTGTCACACGATGTTCTGCCTTCATTAAACTGTCGCACCCACGAACGCACTTTCGACACATCCATAACTCCATCACCACATGTCTCCTTCAACTGTCGATGAATTTCAATTGGTTTCACACCACGCAAATTCAAAAAACGAAGGACTGCACGTTGTCCCAGTAAGGAAAACGTCGCCATTTTAAGTATTTAAAACAGTTCTCATTCTCGCCACTGGCGGTAAAATTCCATCTGTCATACGGTGCTGCCATCTCTGGGACATATTGACAATGAACGCGGCCTCATTTTAAAACAATGCGCATGTTTCTATCTCTTTTCAGTCGGGAGAAAAAAAAATCGGAGGCCTTAGAACTTTAATGCACCTCGTAGATCTTGAGCAGAAAAAAAGCTGCTATATTTTGGCGCTCGGGTAAAAACAAATTTGAATCTGTAGAACACAGATACAGAAAGGTCACAAAGAGACAAGATCTGTGGAAATGGGAGGAACAAATTGTGGCATGTGGGACGAGAAACGAAAAGTTAGTAGGCATTTCTAGGTATGTATTAAAAAATGTAGAATTGCCCCGGACAAATCAGTGCCGATACATAATCCGGATATAAAGAGGTGGGCTTTAGAAGTGAGGGACGATGGTAATTTATCACAAATTTTCTTAAAAGCTTCCTCAAAATTGATCCATAATTTTAAAGTAAGACACTGGATTGTTTCAAGGAAAATCATAAATTCATCGCTCAAGAGTCCATAGCGAATAAAAAAGATTTGAAGGGAAGACTTTATAAATTTGCAGAGGCTGTGAAATCGAAAATTTTATAGATTGGAGAGCCAATGTGTACAATTCTGGCCAGTCAGGCTTCAATTTGGAAATGCATTCAGGACGAACATTATCCTTCAGAGGAACATCAAAAGTTGCTACCGGAACGCAAATACATTTCGGCCGTGGATAAATCTTTTGAAACATTTTTCGGACATAATAATTGTTTCGGGGTAAAGTCGAGCGCCAGCACGAAAATCAAGAACGTTTCAGCAAAGAGGGCTGTGAGACTATCACGCTGACTAGGACGTAACGAAGTCAGGAGCGGCATCTACACGAAGAGAATAAAAGCGACGCGCCGTCTAGCAGCCGCCGCACTAGAAATCGGCGCACTACTAGAAGAGAGCACTAGAAGAGCCGTAGTGATATTACAGTGACTTATCAACTTGTGTTATTAGCTGGGATGGAAATTGTATACTTCAAAGGACACTGATTATTTGCATGTCACCGATCCCTTGCGACCCATCATGTAGATACAAAGCTGAACTCTAGTGATACTACTGGCCATTAAAACTGCTACACCACGAAGATGACGTGCGACAGACGTGAAATTTAACCGACAGGAAGAAGATGCTGTGATATGCAAATTATTAGCTTCTCAGAGCATTCACGCAAGGTTGACGCCGCTGGCGACACCTACAACATGCTGACATAAGGAAAGTTTCAAACCGATTTCTCATACACAAACAGCAGTTGACCGGCGTTGCCTGGTGAAACGTTGTTGTGATGCCTCGTGTAAGGAGGAGAAATGCGTACCATCACGTTTCCGACTTTGATAAAGGTCGGATTGTAGCCTATCGCGATTGCGGTTTATCGTATCGCGACATTGCTGCTCGCGTTGGTCGAGATCCAATGACTGTTAGCAGAATATGGAATCGGTGGGTTCAGGAGGGTAATACGGAACGCCGTGCTGGATCCCAACGGCCTTGTATCACTAGCAGTCGAGATGGCAGGCATCTTATCCGCATGACTGTAACGGATCGTGCAGTCACGTCTCGATCCTTCAGTCAACAGTTGGGGACGTTTGCAAGGCAACATCCATCGGCACGAACAGTTCGACGACGTTTGCAGCAGCATGGACTATCAGCTCGGAGACCATGCCTGCGGTTACCCTTGACGCTGCATCACAGGCAGGAGCGCCTGCGATGGTGTACTCAACGACGAATCTGTGTGCACGAATGGCAATACGTCATCTTTTCTAATGAATCCAGGTTCTGTTTACAGCATCATGATGGTCGCATCCGTGTTGGACGACATCGCGGCGAACGCACATTGGAAGCGTGTATTCGTCATCGCCATACTGGCGTATCACCTGGCGTGATGGTATGGAGTGGTTACACGTCTCGGTCACCTCTTGCGGCACTTTGAATAGTGGACGTTACATTTCAGATGTGTTACGACCCGTGGCTCTACCCTTCATTCGATCCCTGCGAAACCCTACATTTCAGCAGGATAATGCACGACTGCATGTTGCAGGTCCTGTACGGGCCTTTCTAGATCCAGAAAATGTTCGACTGCTGCCCTGGCCAGCACATTCTCCACATCACTCACTAACTGAAGACGTCTGGTCAATTGTGGCCGAGTAACTGGCTCGTCACAATACGCCAGTCACTACTCTTGATGAACTGTGGTATCGTGTTGAAGCTGGAGGGGCAGACGCCATCGGCAGTCGTTGCAGAGTGGTTAAGGCGTCTGACTTGAAATCAGATTCCCTCTGGGAGCGTAGGTTCGAGTCCTGCCGACTGCGAAACTTTTAGCGTGCTCGGTCAGAAGGTTAGCAGCCCTCTTTAATAAAAAAAAAACTGAGCTAATCGATCAACAACGAACTTAAACGGATGTCTTACAACGTGCAACGAACAAAAGCGAACAAAATGAGAAAAAAAAGTGGTCAGCGCGACAGACTGTCAATCCAAAGGGCCCGGGTTCAATTCTCAGATGGATCGGAGATTTTCTCCGCTCAGGGACTGGGTGTTGTGTTGTCCTAATCATGATTATTTCATCCCCATCGACGCGCAAGTCGCCGAAGTGGCGTCAAATCGAAAGAATTGCACCAGGCGAACGGTCTACCCAACGGGAGGCCCTCGTCACACGACGTTTCATTTCATTTTATGGCCAGAGTTGGTTGCTCTGGGGACTGATTTCTCAGGACATATACACCCAAATTGCGTGAAAATGTAATCACATGTCTGTTTATAAGTAGGTTGTTTAGGTTTTTTTATTGGTAACGCCGCCGCCACGTAGCGCTCTGTATGAAAATCACTGGCTGCGCCGTGTGCAGTCTGTGGCTGGTTTGCATTGTTGTCTGCCATTTTAGTGTTGGGCAGCGGCAGCTGGATGCTAACAGCGCGTAGCGTTGGGCAGTTGGAGGTGAGCCGCCAGCAGTGGTGGACGTGGGGAGAGAGATGGCGGAGTTTTGAAATTTGTAAGACTGGATGTCATGAACTGCTATATATATATTATGACTATTAAGGTAAATACATTGTTTGTTCTGTATTAAAATCTTTCATTTTCTAACTATGCCTATCAGTAGTTAGTGCCTTCAGTAGTTTGAATCTTTTATTTAGCTGGCAGTAGTGGCGCTCGCTGTATTGCAGTAGCTTGAGTAACGAAGATTTTTGTGAGGTAAGTGATTTGTGAAAGGTATAGGTTAATGTTAGTCAGGGCCATTCTTTTTAGGGATTTTTGAAAGTCAGATTGCGTTGCGCTAAAAATATTGTGTGTCAGTTTAAGCACAGTCTTGTATAAGTTTCATATGTCGACCCTTAGCCGAGGATACCTCACTGGAATCTTCTGATTTTTTTCTTGTAGTTTGTGTAATTAGTGTAGCTTTTGTTTACTGCTAGTGCGTAATCATAGAGAGAATTTCCTCTGTAGTTGTAGTTTTTCATTGTTGTACAGTAAAACAGTTGTGGCATGCATGTAGATTTGCACCAAGTATTTCGCAGCTACACTTTGCAATTAACTAGATATTATTTTCAGTGCTACGTTGATGTGTTATCATATTTTGCTCTTCAAATTGTGGTTTTCTGTGTTATTGTGTGAAATATTGTGACAATAATGGCGTGTGAAAAACGTAACACTAGGCTGCAAAGTAAATTGAGAAATAATAGTGACGACGAGCGTAGCTTACCAGCACCACTGTGTAATGAATTAACAGACATTCAAAGTAGTAATTTGGTAATTGTGCATAGGGAAATGGAGCGGGCTGCAAATAATGATGTAGGCAGTGAAACAATTAGTGAACAGGGAAGCATTATCGATTAATCGGTCGGCAACAGCTCGCCTCAGGAATCTGGAATGTCAGGACACAATCTTGCAAATACTGCAGATTCAGGTTTTGGGTCCTCACCGTTTTCTAAAATAAGTCAAGACACATTTTCTTCTTGTCAAAATGTGAATGTTGCCGGTGCAACTTCACTGCCGAAAAGCACTGAGGAACATGTTTCAGACACCAGTGCACTGTTATTACAGTTAATGCAACAAATGGGACAAAGGCTACAAAAGTTAGACACAATGCTTGAACAAAATCAGAAACAAATGGGACAAAATCTTCAAAAGTTAGACACAATGGAACAAAATCTTCAAAAGTTAGACACAATGGAACAAAATCAGAGACAAACACAGCAAAAGCTTCAAAAGTTAGACACAATGGAACAAAATCAGAGACAAACACAGCAAAAGTTACACGCAATGGAACAAAAGCTACAAAAGTTAGACTCACTGGAACATACGCTTGAACAAACACGTGAAGATTTAACTACTGACTTACATAAAATCGAATCGAAATATCAAAAAGTCTGTAATGACATAAAAACACAAATTTGTGAGCATTTCCAACCTATTTTTCGCGGCATGAGAATGCATTACAGAATCACGAAGCAGCCATAAAAGAACTGCAAACTATTGTTCATGAAAATCATGAGACCTTGCAAGCTAAAATTGACTCAGTTGCATCTACCGATTCGGTTACACAACTTGCAAAAAGTCAAGAAAACTTAAATGACACAGTAGATAGTCTGAAAATTGGTTCAGAAAGACACATGGAGGACATTAGTTCATTATCAGAGAAAGTAGTTGAACGTTCGGATCAGCTAAATAATTTATCTACGAAGGTAGATGATAATCTGAATGACGCATAACCGGTAGTCTTTAATGACACAGAAGAGTTCGAACAAATTAGGAAATTCAAACAAAATCAGAATCAAATTAATACGCAACACCAAAGAGAAATCCGGGAAGTACAAGATCAGCTGACACAGGTAATACAAGGATTACGTATTTCAGAGGACACTCGCACTCCAATACGGGAAGAGGGACATAAAAATACGGAACTGCCACAAAATATTAACACAGGGCACTTCGGAGATTATGAAAGAAATTGGCAAAGTACACCGAATTTTGAGATGGAACCGTCGAAACGACGTAACAATGACCGACATGCGACTCGCCGACATGATGATTTTGACTATAAGCTGTTCATTACTACACATAAATTCAAAACATTTAAAAATTCTGGCAACTACATTCATCCACAAGCGTGGCTTCATCAATTCTCTCATTGTTTCCCCCCCAACTGGTCATTAGAGCACAGATTAGAATTTATGTGTGGCTACTTAGAGAATAAACCAGCTGTAAGAATGCGATCGGTCATTCACGATTGCCACAGTGAAGGAGAATTTTACCATGCCTTCCTCTCAGCATATTGGTCTCAAGCCACACAAGATCGAGTAAAACATGGCATCATTATGATGAAACATTTCGAACAATCTGAATTTTCCAGTCTTGTCAAATATTTCGAAGACATGTTACATAAGAACCAGTATCTTTCAAACCCATACAGTCCTTCAGAACTCATCCGCATTTGCTTAATGAAATTGCCGGAACATTTAAGGAATATTATTTTGGCAGGACGTTGCAAAGACGACATTGAAGCTTTTCAGGGACTCTTACAAGAATTAGAAATTGACACAGACAGTCGCGGGATGCGAAAACAGGAAAACAATCACTACAGGTCACATCCGTCGCAATTCCGCGATGAAAGAAACAATAACTGGACACGACAAGGCTATTCTCACAACACAAATCGTGACCAAAACAGACACCACCCATATGACAACCACTGCCAGAGTAATAGTTACAGAGCAAGATTGCATTTCCGTAGTAATGAATATCACAGAGACAATCAGAGAAACAGACAATACGGGAACCAAAATAATTATTATCAAGGGAGACGGGATAACTTCAGACGCAACGGTCCAGTGCGCAGTTACGATTCAGGGAGAAATTCTCCACCACGTGACCGACAAGAAATTAATTACAGAAATTACCGACATGACGACAGACGATATGATCATAACAACAGACCGGAATTTCATCAGAACTGGCGGAATTCAAACAGAGCTGGGCCCTCTCGGCAAGGTGAATTTGCAGAAGTTAGGTCTCCTAATCCTAATAACGACGCGCGCCAACAAAGAGACAGACAATGACTCGCACCGCAGGCAGCCGCGTGTGCCGGCTGGTTCAAAGAAAAATAACATAGACGCTAACTTTGAGCAAATTTTAGCATTCCTTACCGACGTATACAACATGATAATTGCGTCGAAGTTGAAACTCTGCGTACTAGGAAGAGTAAAGGTTTACACCACATTTCACATGTAAAACCGTTTATTGAAATATAATCTGCTTTTTAACTTTGTCTTTGCCATAAAACATTTCACTTCACATTTCTAGTATGCCTTGTCACACTGCGAAACTGTTAACATGCAACAATGTTTTGAAGTTAACTATCCTGTCTAGAACCTACGGAACATTTTTAAACAGAAATTACGAATGCATTGTTATAGTGAACAGACGACATAGTGTTGTTATTTGTACATTATTGCTTGTTAGTTGCACGATTACGTAACGACTATAAGGCTTACATACTTAGAACATATACTGCTAATGAGATTTTAATGCAGCATTTTGGTTTAGTTGAAAAGACATTCTTTATTTAAAGTTCTTTCTGTGAGGTACCAGATGACACAGTGGTTAGTGTATGTGACAACTACACGATTTTATCACGACGCTACTAATGAGTGACAATTTACAATGTTGCTTTTGCGGTGTATCTGTTTTATATCTGCACAGTTTTTCTGAATTCTTCTGGAAAGGAAAACATGTTTTAGTAGTAACTTTTGTGGTATAGCTACAATGAGACAGCCTTTTCTGCAGCACAACAATTCGTTACAGTACAGTACTTACTTCATCACGGCAATAAGCGTAGTAACTACGATATCTATACGCAAAGCATTTCACTTTTGTTTATCATTAGGTAAGTACATTGACTTCTGCAGAACTCAGCTTTCGGAGGACGACAACTACGACACTTCTACAGAGATTATCTTACAACAAGACGCACATTTAGCGCTACAGGACACGTATTTGAGTGATTAATTTTGTGCTTAAAACATTTATTTTTAAAGATATTTGAAGTACAATGATACAAAGGTTTTCCGTGATACATTTCATTCCATTGCTGTAATCTGTAACACCTGAGGATATAATTACATTAATCCTCAGGGGGGTACACGCTTACTTTGTGTACCATGTGTATGGCAAACACAAGGAGCCCTAGCTAAATGGTATTTGCTTACACAACTTTACACATCGGTACCATATTTCTCTAACACAGAAGTACACAGCTATCTGATCATTTAACTGAGGGACAAAAATTTTTTTACTGCATCAGTGACAGATGTTTACGTAATTATACGGTTGGATTAATTCACACTTATGAAATTGTATTTTGTCTGTACTTTGTGAAATGTTCATATTTTTTGGAATCATTATAATACTATGAGAGCTTTGAATGATGTATTTGGTATGGGATCATGATTTTTAAAGTACGTTTGAGGCAGATGACACTTTTGACATCAGCAGAGAATTTTTTTTAGGTTTTGAAATTATTTGCAAAAAGCTATGACGTTTTTGAGATTTGACTGAGGTGTTATGATGTTATTATTAGGACGACGATGTGAATAATGCTGCTGAGGTGTGTTTAAGCTGATGCTATATGAGTTATTTGGTTATGCTATATATCTGTTATGATGAAATATTGAAGAAGTGTATACGAATATGTATATGTATAATAAGGTAAGGAATAATGAGTAGTGGTTAGGGACTCTGATTTGTGGAAAACGTTGTTGGAAACAAAAATCGTACTTTAAGAGCTATGAAATGTATGTAAATGCGTGAATGTATTACAATGCCGACGAAAATTTTTTGGACACTGTTATATCAATAGGATTTTGTTTCTACTGGTGTGTAACGCAAATTCTTGACCTGTGAATTTTTTTATATGAGACTGCCACTGTAGCGGAAACTGGTGTCGTAAATATTTCGGTAAGAAAGTTAAGTGACCACCTGCACGTAATGCGTCGTGGGCACCCAGCTGCGCGACAGACGCCTTGAAAAAAGCCATTAGTGTGTGCCTGTCAGAGGCACAGGTGGAGAGAAAATAAAAAAAAGAGGCCATTATCCTCGCTATTGACATTCCTTTGTAGAAAGCATCGTAAATACGACACCCTCAAACTTGAAAACATGATTACACTGTGGAGCTCTTAATTTATGATATTTACTAAAATGCCTAATGAAACGATGAGAAACATTTCATGGCTATTGTCTTGCTAGTTGGAAGATTGCTTACTGCATTATGAAACGCCTTATGGCTAGCGAATGACGTTTCACACCTTGCTTTGCCTATTTTGTTTAATTCTAGTTTCTAGCTGCACTGCAGCATTGATTACAATAAAATTTAATAGATGTACTAATATAAATATTTTCTGTCTACAGATCCAGTATATAATAATAATGTGATATACTTCCAAAAAATGAGGGAGCACAAAAAGACAGTTCCCTTCACAGGAACTGCATACATAATTTTTTTTTCCAGTTCTTGGTAATTTATTACATAGAATACGTTTTTGTGGTGCACCACTTTAATTATATAGACATTAAGATGTGAATATACATTTCCCTTATCAGTGTTATTGTCTTCAGTGTACTATTTTTTCTGCTTGTGGGTTTGTCATGTTTAGGTATAAGTTATTACATTTATCTGCTTGCTTTGCTTACTTGCATTTTTTGCATTTTTTTGTCATTGCTGTTTGTATTAATTGTTTTGTGCTGCTGCATTGCCTCGTCCCTTAGTTAAGCATCTGAGCTCAGTAGGTTTAAGTTAGCTTAAGAGGGGATAGACTATACAAGAAACTAACTATGATGAATTGGAGGAAAAGCATTGGGAAGCTATAAGAAAATGGTTTGGCCAAAAAACGTAGTGTACAGTGGAGAAAAACTATTTTTGAAAGAGGATGTGAACAGAATAGAGAAAGCATGCTTGGATATGATTTTTTTTTTTTGGGCTGGAGCAAATGTTGAAATAAGAGGGACGATCTATGGAATAAGGTTTTGGGTTGGACTGCAGTACCGATGTTACACTGAAAACAAACCCTGTCCTTTCCTTTTGTGTATCCCACTATGTGTTTGTGTACCCTTGTGTATTTATTTTCTTCTTGTTTCTGTGTACTGTTTCATAGAATTTTTTCTCTTCTAATACTAAGCTACATTCACTATGATGAGGAATACTGTTATCCTCAAATACAATTTGCATTAATAACATGTTATTTACTTCGTAAAGATGTTTACACATTATTTATTCTGTTTTGTTCTAATGCTCATGTGTGAAGCTGATGTTTCAAAAGTTATTCTGATCTTTTATGTATGTACTTATGTCATAATTTCTGTAACACTGATGTATTTGTTATTTCTATTCTTTTGTAAAGCCTGTATTACTGCAAATGTTATCTGTGCTATTATGTTCTTTAATGATATATTTTGTACCTTTGTTATTGTATTCTTATGTTATAAAATTGTAATTGACACCAGTTGATCAAATTAAGTAACTTGTAAGTTACATTTCACTGCATACATTTCTGTTGGTCATAGTATATGGACAATATGTGAGACGTAGGGACTGATAGTGTTTGCACGTGTGTTAATAATTCAGCAAGGGACTGGTTAACAGCATTGCTCATTCTAAGGACATTTCCGAAAAAAATAGTGAGTGCACAAGTGGTGGTTTATGGACTTGCTATATTGTCCACAAGACTCTTCGATGGTGATTGTGCACCTGCACAGTCGCAACAGATGTCTGCTGGCCATCTCTACAAGGACTGAAGTGGGGCTGCACCTTCGATGGCCCACCAATACCATTATTTCTACAAGTACTGCAGTGGGTCTGCACCTCTTGTGGCCCACCAATACCATAATCTCTACTAGGACTACAGTGGGTCTGCTCTGTTATGACCAACCTACCAATATTCTTCAAAACTTCGACTGACTCTGCTGTGGGTTTGCTCTGTCTGCATGTCAAGAGTCAACACTGTCTTTCCGTTGGAAGGACAACACTACTTCTTCAAGACTGCATGGAAATCCACTACTTCCGTGTGCATTTCCTTTTACTGCTCAGACATTGAGCAAAAACACTGCTATTTTACTGCGATGAACGATCAGGACTGTCTTTATGGACTGTGAGAAAATTTTAGCTTTTGACCAACATAGTATCGATAAGTGTGTGCATTTCATTTCTTTCTTATTTTAATTATGAAAACTTTTTTCAAATCTGTACTGGCCACTGCCCAAAACAATTTGTAAAATTTTTTGTGGGGAGCATGGGGGCTATGTAAGTAAGCTGTTTAGGTTTTTTTATTGGTAACGCCGCCGCCACGTAGCGCTCTGTATGAAAATCACAGGCTGTGCTGTGTGCAGTCTGTGGCTGGTTTGCATTGTTGTCTGCCATTGTAGTGTTGGGCATCGGCAGCTGGATGCTAACAGCGCGTAGCGTTGGGCAGTTGGAGGTGAGCCGCCAGCAGTGGTGGACGTGGGGAGAGAGATGGCGGAGTTTTGAAATTTGTAAGACTGGATGTCATGAACTGCTATATATATTATGACTATTAAGGTAAATACATTGTTTGTTCTGTATTAAAATCTTTCATTTTCTAACTATGCCTATCAGTAGTTTGAATCTTTTATTTAGCTGGCAGTAGTGGCGCTCGCTGTATTGCAGTAGCTTGAGTAACGAAGATTTTTGTGAGGTAAGTGATTTGTGAAAGGTATAGGTTAATGTTCCTCCCCCCATGAACCATGGACCTTGCCGTTGGTGGGGAGGCTTGCGTGCCTCAGCGATACAGATGGCCGTACCGTAGGTGCAACCACAACGGAGGGGTATCTGTTGAGAGGCCAGACAAACGTGTGGTTCCTGAAGAGGGGCAGCAGCCTTTTCAGTAGTTGCAGGGGCAACAGTCTGGATGATTGACCGATCTGGCCTTGCAACATTAACCAAAACGGCGTTGCTGTGCTGGTACTGCGAACGGCTGAAAGCAAGGGGAAACTACAGCCGTAATTTTTCCCGAGGACATGCAGCTTTACTGTATGATTAAATGATGATGGCATCCTCTTGGGTAAAATATTCCGGAGGTAAAATAGTCCCCCATTCGGATCTCCGGGCGGGGACTACTCAGGAGGATGTCGTTATCAGGAGAAAGAAAACTGGCATTCTACGGATCGGAGCGTGGAATGTCAGATCCCTTAATCGGGCAGGTAGGTTAGAAAATTTAAAAATGGAAATGGATAGGTTAAAGTTAGATATAGTGGGAATTAGTGAGGTTCGGTGGCAGGAGGAACAAGACTTCTGGTCAGGTGACTACAGGGTTATAAACACAAAATCAAATAGGGGTAATGCAGGAGTAGGTTTAATAATGAATAGGAAAATAGGAATGCGGGTAAGCTACTACAAACAGCATAGTGAACGCATTATTGTGGCCAAGATAGATACGAAGCCCACACCTACTACAGTAGTACAAGTTTATATGCCAACTAGCTCTGCAGATGATGAAGAAATTGAAGAAATGTATGATGAAATAAAAGAAATTATTCAGATAGTGAAGGGAGACGAAAATTTAATACTAATGGGTGACTGGAATTCGAGTGTAGGAAAAGGGAGAGAAGGAAACATAGTAGGTGAATATGGATTGGGGCTAAGAAATGAAAGAGGAAGCCGCCTAGTAGAATTTTGCACAGAGCACAACTTAATCATAGCTAACACTTGGTTTAAGAATCATGAAAGAAGGTTGTATACGTGGAAGAACCCTGGAGATACTAAAAGGTATCAGATAGATTATATAATGGTAAGACAGAGATTTAGGAACCAGGTTTTAAGTTGTAAGACATTTCCAGGGGCAGATGTGGACTCTGACCACAATCTATTGGTTATGACCTGTAGATTAAAACTGAAGAAACTGCAAAAATGTGAGAAATTAAGGAGATGGGACCTGGATAAACTGAAAGAACCAGAGGTTGTACAGAGTTTCAGAGAGAGCATAAGGGAACAATTGACAGGAATAGGGGAAAGAAATACAGTAGAAGAAGAATGGGTAGCTCTGAGGGATGTAGTAGTGAAGGCAGCAGAGGATAAAGTAGGTACAAAGACGAGGGCTGCTAGAAATCCTTGGGTAACAGAAGAAATATTGAATTTAATTGATGAAAGGAGAAAATATAAAAATGCAGTAAATGAAGCAGGCAAAAAGGAATACAAACGTCTCAAAAATGAGATCGACAGGAAGTGCAAAATGGCTAAACAGGGATGGCTAGAGGACAAATGTAAGGATGTAAAAGCTTATCTCACTAGGGGTAAGATAGATACTGCCTACAGGAAAATTAAAGAGACCTTTGGAGAAAAGAGAACCACGTGTATGAATATCAAGAGCTCAGATGGCAGCCCAGTTCTAAGCAAAGAAGGGAAGGCAGAAAGGTGGAAGGAGTATATAGAGGGTCTTTACAAGGGCGATGTACTTGAGGACAATATTATGGAAATAGAAGAGGATGTAGATGAAGACGAAATGGGAGATACGATACTGCGTGAAGAGTTTGACAGAGCACTGAAAGACCTGAGTCGAAACAAGGCCCCCGGAGTAGACAACATTCCACTAGAACTACTGACGGCCTTGGGAGAGCCAGTCATGACAAAACTCTACCAGCTGGTGAGCAAGATGTATGAGACAGGCGAAATACCCTCAGACTTCAAGAAGAATATAATAATTCCAATCCCAAAGAAAGCAGGTGCTGACAGATGTGAAAATTACCGAACTATCAGTTTAATAAGCCACGGCTGCAAAATACTAACGCGAATTCTTTACAGACGAATGGAAAACTGGTAGATGCAGACCTCGGGGAGGATCAGTTTGGATTCCGTCGAAATGTTGGAACACGTGAGGCAATACTGACCTTACGACTTATCTTAGAAGAAAAATTAAGAAAAGGCAAACCTACGTTTCTAGCATTTGTAGACTTAGAGAAAGCTTTTGACAATGTTGACTGGAATACTCTTTTTCAAATTCTAAAGGTGGCAGGGGTAAAATACAGGGAGCGAAAGGCTATTTATAATTTGTACAGTAACCAGATGGCAGTAATAAGAGTCGAGGGGCATGAAAGGGAAGCAGTGGTTGGGAAAGGAGTGAGACAGGGGTGTAGCCTCTCCCCGATGTTATTCAATCTGTATATTGAGCAAGCAGTAAAGGAAACAAAAGAAAAATTTGGAGTAGGTATTAAAATCCATGGAGACGAAGTAAAAACTTTGAGGTTCGCCGATGACATTGTAATTCTGTCAGAGACGGCAAAGGACTTGGAAGAGCAGTTGAACGGAATGGACAGTGTCTTGAAAGGAGGATATAAGATGAACATTAACAAAAGCAAAACGAGGATAATGGAATGTAGTCAAATTAAATCGGGTGATGCTGAGGGAATTAGATTAGGAAATGAGACACTTAAAGTAGTAAAGGAGTTTTGCTATTTAGGAAGTAAAATAGCTGATGATGGTCGAAGTAGAGAGGATATAAAATGTAGACTGGCAATGGCAAGGAAAGCGTTTCTGAAGAAGAGAAATTTGTTAACATCGAATATAGATTTATGTATCAGGAAGTCGTTTCTGAAAGTATTTGTTTGGAGTGTAGCCATGTATGGAAGTGAAACATGGACGATAACTAGTTTGGACAAGAAGAGAATAGAAGCTTTCGAAATGTGGTGCTACAGAAGAATACTGAAGATAAGGTGGATAGATCACGTAACTAATGAGGAGGTATTGAATAGGATTGGGGAGAAGAGAAGTTTGTGGCACAACTTGACTAGAAGAAGGGATCGGTTGGTAGGACATGTTTTGAGGCATCAAGGGATCACAAATTTAGCATTGGAGGGCAGCGTGGAGGGTAAAAATCGTAGAGGGAGACCGAGAGATGAGTACACTAAGCAGATTCAGAAGGATGTAGGTTGCAGTAGGTACTGGGAGATGAAGCAGCTTGCACAGGATAGAGTAGCATGGAGAGCTGCATCAAACCAGTCTCAGGACTGAAGACAACAACAACATAGGTTAATGTTAGTTAGGGCCATTCTTTTTAGGGATTTTTGAAAGTCAGATTGCGTTGCGCTAAAAATATTGTGTGTCAGCTTAAGTACAGTGATGCATGATTTTTCTAAGGGGACGTTTCAAGTTCCAGTATAATATATTGGTCCAATGAATACCCGTTTATCATCTGCATTTCTTCTTGGTGCAGCAATTTTAATGGCCAGTAGTGTATGATTTGCTTGTATGTTGTCTAGCTATCCAAGAAAACAGCTTTCTAGGAACCCTATAAGACACGAGTGGGCAGGAGTCCACAATTCTGTTATATAATTACGATTTTAACTTGCATTTCAGAAATAATATTCAAAAAAGTCAATCTTCTCCGAGATTTGTCAACCTTTTTAAAAATGTATAGTATAAAAGTGGTTACAGTGACCGGAAACCAATTAAATGTGAGACACCAGTTCAGTTTTTAAAAATTTTTATCCTATTTGTGACTCCTGTCGTGAAATTGCGACTGTCTGATGTGCTTGGTGCGCAAAATCATAGTGCGTTCAGCATTTTTTTTTTGCCTGGACAATTCTGCGCTGCCTTATTATTGCACAGATTTACAGTAATGTTACAACAATAACATACGAACAATTTCAAATGTAACATAATTAAATCTGAAATGATTACAACTTGATTATATATATATATATATATATATATATATATATATATATATATATATATATATATATATGCGAATGACTTATTATACAACCTAACACTACAATTGGCATTGGAGCGGAGACATATTGGGCGCGCTGCAGCGATATAGAAGTATTTCTAGCTTATTTATGTCAAATGCATATTTGGAATGTCACTTCATCATATATGACTAAATTTGGTATTGATAATGGTATCCGTTTTTCTATTAGTCAATCGTAAACAGATTCCGAAAAAAATGACCATTTCAACAAATCTGTAATGCACCTTAAAAACGATAGAATTTTTATTAGAAGTGTTTTCTTGTACCCGTTACCGTTTCAACGGTATTCATTCAGAAATATTAAACGCAGTCTTTGCAATAAGGTGTTTCAACCCCTTAACGGTCGCATGGGAACGCATAAAAAAATTACGTGTCTCATTTTTTGAACTAGAGTACGGCATATTTGAAATATATCAGAATCGGCGAGTGGTACTTTGGTAGTGTTACTTGTCAGTAGCGCTGCATGCTTTGATATAGAAGTCAGCACGGACAGTTATACTGACCCTGTCAAAACAGCCCCATGGATTGGTGCTGGGGCCACTCCTGTTCCTTATTAGATAAATGTCATGCCTTCGGCGTGTTATAGAAGATTATAAAATATCTCTGTTTGCCCTGGCTTGGTAGTAAAGGACATTGTGTGCAACGTTGTCACTGTTTCAAATAGTCCAGTTCAAGACATAAATAAAACACAACACATCAGTAATTTAACCTCATGATAAATTCGTCGCGAATCTTAAATCTTAATATAATTCTGTTAAGACATATTAATTCGTCTTGGTGCATTACTCACCTGGACAGTATTTGTATAAAATCTCCCGCCCTTTTGGTCTCAAAAAGTGCTGCCAAAGCGCAGTACTGTAGCATTATTTCAGTATAAACTGCTCAAAATTCATTACACGTTCTGTGCTACTCACATAACATAAGGGCCCAATATGGCCAGATGTGACACATTACGCGGCTTTAGCCTGTCATGAACTGCAAAGGGCTGCGGTCAGAGGGGCAAAAGATGGCCATACTTCTCCTATACAGAGCAAAGCATCCAACAATAGCACCAGCAGTTGCAAGACACTGGTTTTTTCTGTAAAGGGAATTTCCACAGGTCGCCCCATGAGCTCGTTACAGAAGGAGGGTGAATTGGACAGAGGTTTGCACATAGTGCACGCAAGTCTACTCATCGGTGCTAACCTAGTATTAGCTATACCTTGTGTGCCTGTCTAGCGTTGTGCTTCAGACCAGACAGGGTTCGGTCGCTAAATATCCTTCATGTGGGTGATACACAAAAACGTGAAGAATTTTGTGAATCCATTTTGGGCTTGAAACTGTAGAATAACAATCCCTTTTCACATTTAGTGTTCTGTTGGTAAAGTTATGTCTCATTTGAGTAGAAAAGTGAGCAACCACAACGTAAAAGAAGGCCCGAGTGGCAGAGCGGTTCTAGGCGCTTCAGTCTGGAACCGCGCGACCGCTACGGTCGCAAGTTCGAATCCTGCCTCGGGCATGGATGTGTGTGATGTCCTTAGGTTAGTTAGGTTTAAGTAGTTCTAAGTTCTAGGGGTCTGATGACCTCAGAACTTAAGTCCCATAGTGCTCAGAGCCATTTGGACCATTTTGAACAACTTAAAATATGACAAACTCAGCAGCCACATACCAGTCAAGCACTAGAGGGACTCTCCAAAGCTGCATATGTATTGGGCTATTTCGAAAGACAACATTTACAGGGTTTCTCGAGAAAAGATTTAAAATCCTTTCTTTTTTGCCGAAAAGACAGTTACAGGTATCACGTACCTGGGCATGTTGCAAATCTGGCTATTTCCAGCACTTCAAGAACGTGTAGAAAATTTCATTCTGTCGATAGGACGGAACACCAACGTACTGGCACATGCGTGTAACAGCGTTTCTCAACAGCGAACTACGTTAGTGGTGGCCCAGTCGAAAGGGACGTACTAATCTCGCATTGAACCATGGACCTGATCTCACGGTATGTGATTTGTTTATAGGGATCTGTGAAAGACTTCGTCTACGTGCCTCCCTTCTCCAAAGTTTTTGGTTAGCTGCGACGCCGCAGCAGTGAATGTAGTTAATTCCAAACATGATCGAAGAAGACTGGCACGAGTCCGACTATCTTATGGATGTTTGTCTCACACCTGGCGGGTGCGACATTGAGCGTTTGTGAAAGATAAATGAAACCTATAATCCTAAACCTAATTGTATAATACACCTCAAGGTTGTATGTGCATGTATGTAAGCGATTTATCCGTGTAAAATAGAGAGGTTCTTTCGAAAATAAAAACTTTCTAGTCCTACGCGTAAGTTAAAATTTACTCAAAGTTTCTGTCTTGAGCCATGCAGAAGATACAGTGTTGTGAAATAGGGAGAATCTATATGATAGTGTGTACACACTGCGTGAGTCATGCCTAGAGTTGTAAAACTACTGTAGACTGAGTAGTTTTCCTAGTAGCTTTTGTCAGTTAAGATCGTACCTGCATTACCTGTACATTAGGTATGTTGTACATCTATCAGGCGTTACCTGACAACGATCACTTTCATTATGTATACAACCAGTGTCCTACTAGTTTTGCCGCGCGGGATCAGCCGCGCGGTCTAGGGCGCTGCAGTCATGGGACTGTGCGGCTAGTCCCGGCGGAGGTTCGAGTCCTCCCTTCGGCATGGCTGTGTGTGTGTTTGTCCTTAGGATAGTTTAGATTAAGTAGTGTGTAAGCTTAGGGACTGAAGACCTTAGCTGTTAAGTCCTGTAAGATTTCACACACATTTGAACATTTGAACTAGTTTTCTCTAAAAACCGGAAGCAGTGAACCGTCTACAAACTGAATAAGGATATGTGAAGCGCTGGGTAACCTGTGGAACATTTTTGTTCTACATAGTTATCCTTTTGTATATTGCTTAAGGATAACCAGTATTTATAGCAAAAGTGAAATTGTCAATTTTTAATTTAGGTTTTATTCTCAAAATTTTTGATTTTTATCGTGAAAGAGAGGGATGGTGTAGTAAAAATAAAGAAGCCCATACGGACTTACCATATAGTGCTAGGAAACGCAATTTCCTCAACAAAAAGGTAAAATAAAAAAAAAGCAAAACAAAAATATTTCAAACATCGCTTCAATACTTGGTGGAATTTAAATAAAGCAGGTTTGTATTATTCATAAACAACTTTCGCATTTATCAGTAATAACAGGAAACTCTTGCCTTTGACGGTGATGAAGAACGTCCTGTCGACAGTAATTATACATATGCTTGTGCAAGTAAACTGTACTTGCATTAAAAGTAATTGCTTTGGTTACATGAAAGGGCAGAACTTACGCGATCAGTTGATTTTTACTACTTATAAAATGCAATTTATGTTCTGTAAGGTTATAAGATACGCAATGAACTAACACTGAATTATGTGTGGTTCTAACTGTGTACAAAACAAACAAAAAGCAAAGAGAATTGGTCGGCTTGCAATTTCTCTCTTGTACATTCGTTTATGTTTCTTTCCCTACAAATGCCACCAGTACTCCAGGTGGTGTGCACAGTCGTTCACTCACCCCCTCCCCTTTCCCTCCCTGCCTGCGCCGACCCGAGTGAGTACAACACACAGAACGTTCATAAAATCATGTGAAACTTTCAGAAATGCTCTTCTTTGTGATGTTCAATTCGTGCATTATATTGCCTTAAACGTTGGTTATGTCATCAAAGATTTGACGTTTCTTGTGAGTTTCGTTACCTTTTCGTTCGTATTGATAAGTCTCGTCACCCGTGATTATTTTTTTCGTAAAAGAACTGTCCGCGTTTTGCATTTCAGTCAAGTCGATGAAGGCGTCCATGCGTCATTGTTTTAGTTCGGGAGAGTGTTCTGAAGACTTTATTTAGAGATGTTTGACACAACGTTGACACACCACGGCGGCACGCCCTCTACTTAACACTGCTTGCACACAACATACACGTCGAATGCACCTTATTTATTCTGAATTGAAGTGCATAACCATCGGAATCACCCTACATTAGACATGGCAGTTCGTATCTGAAATTACGGTGGTGTACTTTTGCTCAACTTGCCGTACCATTTCTTCGGTTACCGCGACTGCGAAGAGGAAATGACGTGTATGCTTCCCATCAGGAACCGGTCGCTCATAAATTATAATGTGCTCATGAGACTGTATACTACCTACTACATTTGGATGCAGCACATGAGTTTCTTATTCTCTTGCTTCTTCTTTTGATTTTAATCAGATGGAGACCACGTAAAATAATCGACTTCATACATTGCCATTTGTTTTTTAATTTCCTTTCACCTTCAGTAGCTCTTTACTCCTTCATATCGGTTTTTCTTCTCCTGTTCCGTACACAAGGCTATTGTTTTCCTTCCCTTGTCTTGCAGACTCTTGGAATTTAGTACCTACCTTTTGAACTGGATCTTTTTAAAGTTTAAAGCTTGGCTGCTGTGAAAATTTGGTACATGTATTGAAGGTCTGTTTGTGATTAGTAAGTGTCGACAAAAGTCTTACATAGCTTTTATTTTACCTACTCAGACTATTTTTACCGGACTAGTTTCGAGCCTAATGGCCCACATTTGCAGCTAGCTAACTAAAGACAACCTATTGAGAAAACACAATATGAGCAAATAAGAAAAAAAGATAAAATAAACCCACAGTGACCAGTCAATCAGTTTCCTAAAATCTTACAGTATAACGCGAACCCTCTATGAAGAGCAGGTGACAGATGCAATAGGTAAAATATACAGCGCAGTTTTTGTTTTCTTTTTGTGTACAATGTCTTCTGCTGCATCTATTTCTTCATGTCCTTTATTCCTTTTAGCCACTGTTCGCTTCTTTTACTGTCTTAGACATGGCTGAAATATACTAACATTAACCTCGCTAGTCCTCCTTCCCCCCCCCCCCCCCCCCCACCAATACACCCACGCACAAACCTCTCGCTCTGTCTCCTACCCACGGAACATTTTCTCCAGAATGTTCAAATCCTCTATCATTTATGTACATCGCTGCTAACATGAAAAACGCTGCCGCTTCCTTGAAGGAAGCAAACACGGCCTTGATCTTAAGGAATGCTGTCGCAATGTTTCCCAGATCGTAACAGCAAGTATGTATGTTTGGCGTGTGGGCATTGTTACTGGAGGAGGGGAAGACACCGGTGGTGCCAGAAGCGGCGTGGCGCGACAACGGACCTCCAAGGGTAAAGCGATAATGCGTTGATTGGTGCAGTTAGCGGTCTGTCTGTCTTGATCAGAGGGCCTCTCACCACGCCTTACTTCCTCTCTTAACAACGGGGTCACATGTAAATCGTCTAGGGTACATATATATTTAAAGCAATTTCGTCAAGAAATGACTTGTTGAGGGTGGACATGGCTCAACAGTAAGATAAAGTAGGCTTAGAATGAAAACCTCGTATCTCAGGAATGAAACAAATATATTTTTATTGCATTATTAGGTAGAAAGCCTCCTTATCTCAACTATTAGTAAGCCAATGAGATGTAATGATATATTTGCTTCACGCTAGTGAGGAAACGACACGTAACTGTTCTGAGATAAGAGGATTTCACGTCACGCTGACGATAAGATACTTGTAAATTCTTATTTACAAGCCAATAAGTTCATATCATATTTAAATAATTGTCTCGTTCCCAGCTTCTTATTTTAATTTCGTCTGTTTCGCCACGTAAAATACCTATTCAAATGCATTCACTTTTATCTATTCTTCATTGAATTGACGACCAATGCTATTTCACGAAAGTGTGTATAAAAATATATCTCTGTAATGACGAAAAGTGCTGCCTGATAGATTTACATTGTACTTCCTGTCACCAGCCACACAAATTCAAAAGTTTCATTTGAAAACTGAGGGGGCACCAGGCATGTATAAAAATGAACACCGCAATTCCACAACGTTTTGAATATATACAAACTGTACAAACCACTGTGGCGCATTTTCCGTTTATAGAAACTTAGGCGACTGAAATACTACAACACGAAGTATAAAACTGGGTGAGGATATGTTGATTTTTGCCTTCCAGGATGCTTGTTCGATACTGTCATCAGTAAGAATGACAGCGAAGGACGCAGAAATTGACATCAGTATGAGCAGCCTTAAGGTACTATAAAGGTGGGAGAAGGACTCAGTGGCTGATGAAAGGAGACAGGGTATGAGGAGAGTGAACAAGTGGGCGGATGTTAGAACTGATTGTCATAAACGCCAGAATATTAAATTTGTAAGGAAAAATTAAATTCAGGAAGTACATCGAGTCAGATGGGGAAGATGTGGACTTGGTTGCAGGTGCGGATGGCGTAGGTTCTGTAGTGGAATATGGACCATTCAGGGAGGGAAACATATTTTAGTAGACGATGACAGTCAATAAACAGTTTGGTTCGGAGATTAGGGGCTGCAGAGAAAAAAAAATTCTTGTATGTGAGGTGCTGAATGGGTGGGTCGCTTAGAGTTACCCAAGAGACCACAGTGGAACGGTTATTTCAGATTCCTCTGGAGATGAATGACCGTTACATCTGCCGAAGCTGGTACTGTGAAGTTGACGATATCTGCTGTAAGTACAGTGTGAGTGGAGGATTAATCGTTGTTTCCAGAATGATCAAGGTGAGGATAGGTCACAAAATTTTGCCATTTTATGAAATGTATTGATTATATTTTAGATTTTTCATGTTTTTAGAATTAGGGGTCAAATTTCTGTATTTACAGAGGCAACTATTTTAGGATTGCTTTTTTGGAAAGTATTTCTTATTTGTTTTAGTTAAGGGTTCAGGAATTTTTTTGTTTTTAACATTGTACTTTTACTATTTTTTAACGCTTCTTAAGTAAACATGGATGTAAGAGAGCAATAGAACGGCAAACACAACATTAATGTTTTCTAGGAGAGCTGTTTCGGTTCGTAAAGGAATAATCAGGCAGTGCAGTTGTCAGTAATTGTGTGACAATGATGTTTTTCTTTCATTGTGTTCTCCCTTGCTTTCTTTCATGGAAGTTGAAAACAACATTGAGTGTGGTGCTGTGGTTAAAACACAGGACTCGCATTCTGGATGAATGGTTTCCAGATCCCTATCAAGGTATCGAGATTTAGGTTTTCTGTGGATTTCCTAAATCGGTTAGCTTTACTGCAGAGACATTAATAACCTGCTTGTTGAGGTCCGTTAAATTCTAACTTTCATTGCTTTATAAAAATGCTCTAGTACGTAACCTGATAATCTGTAGTCTATAAAAACAACCCACGCTTGAGAAGTCATGCAGGCCCAGTGGCGGATCAATCTCTATTTTTAATCTCCTTTTTTCTTTGCATTCGTCAGCTTCTAAGCTTTCATAGTACTGAATTATACCTTAACATGAATTCTGATTCAATGCTGCTTTTGTCTTCTAGTATTTTTCGTACGATTCTCTTAACATTTTATTCTAATTTTAGGGACTCCTCCTTCGTAGCCAGTTTAAGGGTTTCCAATCGATTGAGTATTTTCGGTCTGACCACGGTTTGGTAGTGGTGCTGTTTTGTGTTAAAGGATAAAGATTTTTTTAGTACGGATGTTTCTTGTTACTTGAAAGACCCTTTCCATTTTATGTATTCTAGTCTCTATTGCTCTTTCCTTTACGTTGCTTGGTATACAGTCTCCTAGATATTTAAAATAGTCTACTTTAGATATTGTGTTCTTATTTATTTTAAACTATGGACGTGCATTACTGATGTTTCACGTGAATTGAGTTTTTTCAGGTGATATTTTTAATCCTAATTTTGCTGCTTGACGTTGTAGTCCTGTTGTTTGTTCTTTTGAACTTTCAAGTGAGTATGCAAACGCTGGACTATGTACAGAGATATTTTGTCGCTTTCTTCCTGTTTGTACACCCATAGTCTAACGACGTCCTCTACAGCACATCTAAAAGGTATTTATTATACAGAAGTGTCAGTTTTCAATCTTTAAGAAAAGAATGGAGGCTCCACAACTTTCCCCTCTTGTAGCTTTTAGACTGTGTAATCGCTTCCTGTTTATAAATATGGAACCTCACTTCGAATGTTATCCACCTGAAATTGTAAGAAATCTCCACTTACCGAACGAAAATAGTTCAGAAGTTCCAGGTATAGTGACACCTTATGTGTTGCGACGTCTTGCGATAACTCTTGATATGGTTAGCAAGTGAATAACTCCAATATACTTTCAATGAAATAATTTTGTTGTTTATAACAGTCTTACTGTTTTCGAGTAGTTTTTGTTCCGGAAACAGCGACGACTCTCCCGGGATCCACTGCCAATCCCTTGCCGGAATTCTATCATGAATGTAATATCTGGTCAGATCGCTAAAGACTAACGAAACGCTCGATACCGACTTGTTTAATTAATGTAGCCATTAATCGACACTCTTTCATCGCCATAACTTTTAGCGAAATCTTGATTCACCCTAGACTTCAAAAAATTTCAGTACTGAGGAACTTGTCATCAGCGAGGACACACTGACCGTAACAACACAACCTAACAAGAGAGTTTCTGTGTAAATCACGTAGAAGAATTTGTCATAAGCTTTTCATAAATATGCTTGTTGAATTTATGGAATCGTTGATTCTAATTAATACTTGTTTCTTTAGCTTTGTAACATTGGGCAAATTTTAAAGTTTTTATTTTATGTATCGGAACGTTTGAAATGTAATAACTACTGTTTGCACCACTTCATTAGTGTTATTATGTCATACAGAAGACTCTTTGGCTCATTGGTTTCATGTTTATTGTGATAATGGCATCTCAGCGATACCAGTTGTTGTCACTTTTGAGTTAAATGCTTCGACGGAAAGTAGGTGCTGAATGTTATTTAAGAAGATAAGTGGATCGGTAACAGAATGACATGATAGCGAGATCGATTTACTATTAGGAAATATGTAATTCCCCCTTGGAAGTATGTGTTCCCGTTTCCTACTTCATTCATATTTGTATTATTTGTAGATCAGCGACAACCTTTGGCATGAGTCAAAAGTGAACTGCATCATTTGGATATAACTTTACGATGTGGTTGTGTCTTCAGGCTTTATGTCAAATACATTCTGCAGGACACCAGTATCCCGTTAGCGCTGCAGTGATACATACGCAATAAATGAAACAACTACCCTTCAGAAGAGCCACTTCGAAATGACAAAGACGACATCTGTGAGGAACACGAGGCTCGGTTTCCGTTAGGTTTCCTTCAGCGTTTCCAGTTCACCATTTGTGGCTGTTACTACTTCTGATTGCCTGTGGTTATTGTCTATCCCTTTCACAACCGTTTTCACCTTGGAGAAAAGAATTTTTATTTACTTAATTCGATGTCTTCATTACACTAAATCAAACATTTATTACTAATAACCTTAGGCAATCTGAAACATTTCCCGTCTTCCTTGAAATACTAGTGCAATATATGTGTCAGTAGGTATATGCAATTCTGAATGATAATAATTGAAAGTCTCTTCACTGTATCGTAGGCTTTCGTCATCTCTGCCAAACAACGCGTATATCGTTCCTGTTTTCTGCATATTTACTAACTTTATAGCACAGGCGTTCTCTGAAACCTCCAATCTTCAGATACACTGCGGAAACGCCGTTCCGTTTGCACTTTGTAAGAAGTCATGTTACTTTTTTATGGAGCTACCTTCATATTGCAGTTCTGTGAAATGTGAAGTGGTCGTATCCAAGTTCTTGGAAAACATCTACTAACATGGAAGTGCAGCGCAGCTTGCTCGAAACTTTCGACACTCGTTTGCTTTCTCAAAAACCCTACCAAACCCATCGCGAAGCTGGAACCTACGAACAAAGCCTTCCTTTTTACACACCACAACCAGTGCAGATAACTAGTTCACTAAAAGCCAGTTATTAACAACTAAATACAAAGTCTCACGAAATTCGCTTCCTGAGGTTACTTTACGATTCAGACCTATCTTATGCAATCTTTTTAAAATAAAAATATTGTATTTTGGTGATAAGACAGAATAAAATCTGGTACATTTAATAATGTAAACATGTCTTAGTAGAAAGCTAGGATAAAGTGATTCTGTCTCTTGGACGATATCTACTGCCTTGCAGGAATTTTCCGTTGAATGGTAGGAATGGAACGCCTAGTAACACAGATAGACCCAGAACCGGCTCTAGCTGGTAACCCAAACCCGATGGCACAATGGATACTCTACTGAAGTCACATTCGGGAGGACTGCGGTTCAGATCCCTGTCCAGCCATTCAGATTTAGTTTTTCCGTGGTTTCTCTAAATCGTTTGAGGCAAACACTGGGCTGATTTGTTTGGAAAGAACACAGCCAGTTTCCTTCCCGTTCTGTCCCAATGCGAAATTGTGCTTTCCTTAGAATGACCTCGTGCCAGCAGGTAGTTAAAGCGTATTTCCCTCTTTCGATTCCTATTCTAACTGTTATACAGCGTGTACATGCACGCAGGCACCAAATCCTAGGAACGGCCTCAAATTATGCACTCTCACAGAAAAATATGAATCTTATCTGAGCAGTTTTTCCAACAGAGCGGTCGGCGTTGCAGTGACGAATATGAAAGTATCACCAAATTGTATTGCGTTTCGTTTATCCTCAACCGTTAGCATCAGATCCCTTATCAAAAGTGCATGTAGTGTACCATATAACGCAGTAGACATTGTATTATCGCACCGTTACTGTTCCCGTTTCGCTTTGGAAGAGATTCACACTGCCGTCCCAGTGTGCGCATTGAGACCATACCTTTCTTTTGACACTGACATAAACCAATCAACGAAGGACAGCAACAACTGAAAGCACTATTGAATCTGACGCTGAACTATTAAACGAATTGACGACGCGTAGAGATCTGAGTAATAAAATTGCATGTGTTAGATCCATTAAAAACTTAATCCGTTTAGCAGAAAATAACTTGACGTCGTTTCCTATTCTGCGTATTGCTTTGTGAGTTCGTGGTCGTTTTCAGTGATCGTTGCACAAGACGAGATGTTCGTATCAAAGAGCTGACATACAAAAACATATTTAAGAACGGCAATGATTCGGGAGAGGTTTAGTGATCCTAGACTGCCAAGTGTAATAAATCACACGAATTTAAAGTTTGTTGATTCGACTAAATACCTAGGAATTACAATTAAGAACAATTTAAACTGGAATAATGTTGTGGGCAAGACAATCCAAAGACGACGTTTTATTGCCTGAACTCTTAGAAGATACAACAAGTCTATTAAAGAGACTGCCTGCATTAAGCATATTCGTACTCGTTAGAGAATTGCTGCACTCTATGGGATCCCTATTAAAACGGAGGTCATCAAAATTGTTCAGAGAAGGGCAGCTCCTTTTGTATTACCACGAAATAGGGAAGAGAGTGTCACAGATATGATAAGCGAGTTGGAATGGCAACCATTGAAACAAAAGCGTTATTCGTTGTGGCGTGATCTTCTCGCGAAATTTCTATCACCAACTTTCTCCTCTGAATGTGAGATTATTTTACTGTCCCCAATTTACATAGGGAGAAATTATCGTCATTATAAAATAAGAGAAGTCAGAGTGCTTACAGAAAGATTTAATAGTTCATTTTTTCCCACGCTCTGTTAGAGAGTACAGTGGTAGAGAAATAGTCTAAAGGTGGTTCGAAGAACCCTCTGCCAGGTACGTAAGGGTGAAATGTAGAGTAATCATATCGATGTAATAGGGGAAACTGCATGGAGTAATTGACGAATACCAAACACGATAGCAATAACAATGCGATTTTACGTTTGTGTGTCAGCGCATGCATTACAACTTACAGTATCGTGTATAGCATTTTTGTACTGTTTTGTTTCGACAACAAAATGTATGTGTGTACGTCACATATAATACAAAAATATTAAAAATTACCGTGAAAAGAAGTCTTTTCAGAGTCAACTGTATTTTTTTAGCGACTTGTCCTTAATAATCATTGGCACAGACATCGAAACATGCGTGGCATGCTGGGATGCTTACATTTAAGTGACTTGTCGATGTTATTGAAGGATCATCTGGAGAGGTTAGATTTCAACTGAAAATCGTGTTGGTGAGAGGCGGAGTTATTTTCCGGGAATGGACGAAGTTTGTGTGTACGTCACAAATAATACAAAAATATTAAAAATTACCATGAAAAGAAGTCTTTTCAGAGTCAACTGTATTTTTTTAGCGACTTGTCCTTAATAATCATTGGCACAGACATCGAAACATGCGTGGCATGCTGGGATTCTTACATATAAGTGACTTGTCGATGTTATTGAAGGATCATATGGAGAGGTTAGATTTCAACTGAAAATCGTGTTGTTGAGAGGTGGAGTTGTTTTCCGGGAATGGACGAAGTTTGTGTGTACGTCACAAACAATGCAAAAATATTAAAAATTACCGTGAAAAGAAGTCTTTTCAGAGTCAACTGTATTTTTTTAGCGACTTGTCCTTAATAATCATTGGCACAGACATCGAAACATGCGTGGCATGCTGGGATGCTTACATATAAGTGACTTGTCGATGTTATTGAAGGATCATGTGGAGAGGTTAGATTTCAACTGAAAATCGTGTTGTTGAGAGGCGGAGTTGTTTTCCGGGAATGGACGAAGTTTGTGGAAGGAGCAGCTATTGGTCATGTGTGTGTGTGTGTGTGTGTGTGCGCGCGCGCATGCATTAAAGAAGAAGTGCCTTCCTCTCACCTGCACAAAATGAGAGACCTCTGTGACTTACCTCGCGAGCAAAAACTAGTGTGGCTGCGGGTGGTGCCTCTCCGGGTGCATCTGCTGACAGCGGCCGCCAGACAGATTGGCCGAAGCGGGGGTGGAGGGGGCGGTGCCTGCGCTCTCGAGAGAGCGCGCCGCTTGCGTCACAAGCGAGGCACATTATAGGGAATCAGTGCTCCTCAGACTATCAGAAAGAATGTAATAACCCCTTGGCTAATCAGCACAGAAACTGGAAATATATTGCTGTACCACTGTTACTTATTTCTTCGACTACAGGAGTAACTGAAGAAGTTGACATTTTGCAGAGTGCGGCGGCATTTGGACATCCGTGGGAGTACACTGCTGTTAACGTGTCTGTGCAGAACATGGTGTGCGACAATTAAATGAATTTGTAGTGAAAACTGTAATGTATTGTGTGCCACTCTGGGACTCGAACCGCCATTTCCTGCTTATCGTAACCGTTAGGCTACCTGAGCAGGTCTCCAGGCTTCAGTCAAACTTCCACCTGTCATTTCCGAACCTTGCTACCAGAAGTTCGCATACTGGCTACGTGGGAGTACCACCACTGGGGCAAAAGAGTCGGTAGAGAACGGTGACTCATTCTGCTAAAATAGCAGGTTCATAATTTCTGAATAGTTTCCTCTGATACTATTTCATGACGTTGCATCTTCACTAATTTCATCCCCCTCGAGAGATTTATTTCATTTCAGTGCATATAATTTACTCCGTACGATGATTTTCCATCGTCTCTTTGATGTGGGTCTTTCATTGCATTTTTTAAAAATAATCTGTGCTCGTTCAAACGTAACTAACAGCCAATTAGAAAATAGAAAAAAGGAGATCGCTTGAGAATGGAAAAAGGACGCTGCAGTACGAAGTTATGACGTTATATCGAGCTCATTAAACGCAAAAGCAGCTCAGTCGGACAAGTTAGGGCAATCAGCCACGTGAAGTCCAAATAAATTATCCCTGAATTCCACTGCAGTTACTTAGGCAAACCACGGAAAACGTGAATCCCGCTCCTCAAAAGTAAGAGTCCAGTTTCTCAACCACTGCGCCCCACACACTCGGCTCCTTCAGGAAACGAAAGGTTCTAGAAAGATTCACTAACTTAACCGATCTTCATAGTTTTCTCCCATTCTGCTTCGCTCTCTCTCTCTCTCTCTCTCTCTCTCTCTCTCTCTCTTTCACACACACACACACACACACACACACACACACACACACACAAACACTCTCACACTGTCAGACTCACACACACGCACACACTTATACGCATACATATTATATTACACCATAACATGGACCATAAGACACGGAAACGTTGGGGAGGTCACCATTACTCAGCATTCGAGCAACCCGACGGAAATGGTCAGAGCATGGTCGCAGTTGCACAAGCCTACCTTGACAGAATCCCAGAGTGCTTAAGCGATTTACGTCACATGACACGAAGCGAGGTGGGGCAGTGGTTGACACAGGATACGCATTTCGGATGTGCGAGGTTCGAACCACGATCACGATCTAGTTATCCATATTTAGATTTGCCGTGATTTTCAGAAAGCACTTAAGCGAATGCTGTTTTAGGAGGTGTTCTTACTTTTACAGAAGCACGTAACTGGTACTCTCCTCCGAAGTAAACCCGCTGAATTCATTGCGTCCTGTGGACTTCGGAAGAGTTATCTGCCCATCTGATAAAACAAGAATACAGCTATCTACCTTCACCCATATGTTTTGTGCTACTGTCTAGTTCTGTTGCAAATGATCCGTTTGTAGCTACGGCTTTGATGATCGAGAGCTTGGAGAGTATACGTCTTCCTTGAACTGTGCCTGTTAGTCTTTGCGAGTGAATTTAATAATACAGTTTTACCATCTTTTAGCTCCATAAGGCCATTGAACGTGACAGTGGTCATCCACTGAAATTGTATTAAATACGTGATTATTTCTAAAAGGTTTTCGAGGGATAGAACCCTATGTGTTATATCGGACGTGTAATGTTCATAAAAAGAGTACCGTTTAATGCTTTTCAATGGAGAGAGCTAGGGTCGCTAACGTTATTAACATGTCGTTATAGTCTTCATTTCAAGGGCTGCTCTGACGTACCTCTGCTTGCTAGTCTATCTTATGCAATTATCCACATAACTACTACAACCCACATCCGTTTGAACCTGCGTACTGTAGTGAAGCTTATGTCTCCCTGTGCATTTTTTCCCATTACACTTCCCCCCTTTACCAAACTAAGTGTTCACTGATGCCTCAGAATGTGGCCTATCAACCTATTCAATTTTTAATCAGTTATATCATAATGCTCTCTTCTGTACAATTAAACGCAGCACCTCTTTATTTCTTATTCGTTCTGTCCGTCCACTCTTCAGCATTCTGCTGTAGCACCACATATCAAAACCTTCTTTTCTCATATTGTCTTCATTGCTTAACGTCCACATTTTACTTCCATGCAAGGCTGCACCCCACGCATGTAGCATCCTCCGCCACGTAACATCGATACGAAGCACCCCTACCATGCAACAGTGGCACGAAGCACCATCTGCCACGTAACATCAGTATGGTATACTTTCTGCCATGCAGAATCCGTATGAAGCACTCTCAGCCACGCGGCATCGGCAAGAAGCACCCTTTGCCACGATAAATGAAGCACCTATACCACGCAAAATTTTTAGGGTGCACCGTGTTACGTAACATTGGTGCAAAGCAATCTCTCCCACGTAACATTAACACGCACTGGACGGCAGTGCCAGACCGCACGACCTATCGCCATTCTAAGGAGTTCTGCCATTCATCACTGGACCACAGTGACATAGTTACAAGTTGAACAAAGTGTATGCACTCTGTAGTTTGTAACTAATTTACGCTATTTTTTCATATAGTTCAATAAGTGGCACCCGGTATATACACTATGTGATCAAATGTATCCGGACACCTGGCTGAAAATGAATTAAGAGTTCGTGGCGACCTCCATCGCTAATGCTGGAATTCAGTATAGTGTCGGACCACCTTAGCCTTGATGATAGCTTCCACTCTTGCAGGCATACGTTCAACCAGGTGTTGGAAGGCTTCTCGGGGAATGGCAGCCCATTCTTGACGGAGTGCTGCTCTGAGGAGAGGTGTCGATGTCGGTCGGTGAGGCATGGCACGAAGTTGATGTTCCAAAACATTCCAAAGATGTTCTATATGATTCAAGTCAGGACGCTGTGCAGGCAAGTCCATTACAGGGACGTTACTGTCGTGTAATCACTCCACCACAAGCTGTGCATTATGAACAGGTGCTCGATCGTGTTGAAAGATGCAGTCGCATCCCCTAATTGCTCTTCAACGGTGAGAAGCAATAAGGTGCTTATAACGTCAAGGTAGACCTGTGCTGTGATAGTCCCACCAAAAACAACTAGGAGTGAAAGCCCCTCCATGAAAAACAAGACCACACTATAACACCACCGTACTTACTATTAGCACTACACACGCTGGAAGATGACGTTCACCGGGCATTCGCCATACCCATACCCTGCCATCGGATCGCCACATTGTGCTCCATGATTCGTCACTCCACACAACGTTTTTCCACTGTTAAATCGTCCAATGTTTACGCTCCTTACACCAAGAGAGGTGTCGTTTGGCATTTGCAGGCGTGGTGTGTGGCTTATGAGCAGACGCTCGACGATGAAATCCAAGTTTTCTCACCTCCCGCCTAACTGTCCTAGTACTTGCAGTGGATCTTGATGTAGTCTGTAACTCCTGTGTGATCGTCTGGATAGATGTCTGTCTGTTACACATTATGAGCCTCTTGAAATGTCGGCGGTTTCTGTCAGTCAACAGACTAGGTCGGCCTGTACGCTTTTGTGCTGTAAGTGCCCCTTCACGTTTCTACGTCACTATAACATCGAAAACAGTGGAGCTAGGGATGTTTTGGAGTGTAGAAATCTCGCATACAGACGTATGACCCAAGTGACCCTCAATTACCTGACCACGTTCGAAGTCCGTGAGTTCCGCTGAGCGCCCCACTCTGCTCTCTCACGATGTGTAATGAGTAATGAGGTCGCTGATACGGAGTACCTGGCAGCAGGTGGCAGCACAATGCACCTAATATGAAAAACGTATATTTTTGGGGATGTCCAGATACTTTTGATCCATAGTGTACATGTAGAATAGAACTTTATTTCCTCTTTACTTCTTGCTTTGTCAAACAGCAAAATTCATCTACTACTTTCAGGGTCTCATTTCCTAATCTACTTCCCTCAGCACCGCCTGATTTATTTCAGCTACATTTCATTATCTTCCAAGGCCTTTTACGTCTGTGGCACAATCACCATATCACTGGCAAACTTCAAAGCTTTTATTTCTTCTCCTTGGACATTAATTTGTTTCCCAAATTTCTCCTTGAATTCATTTACTATTTTCTGAGTGTATATAATGAGAAACATTGGGCAGCATGTAATCCTTCTCAACTGCTGCCTCCCTTTTATGTCCATCGATGCTTATTGTTTGGTTTCTGCCTAAGTTGTAGACAGCATTTCGCTAACAATATCTTATTCACGATAAGTTCACAGTTTCAGAGGGTGCATTCAATCGACACATCGATTTGTTCGTATAGAATACCGCGTAATATACTAGCCTGTGAGACACGGAAGTAGACCGGACATGCATCGAATCTACGTGGTATATTAACGACCGTGGTCTGGTACACCGGCCATCTTGGGTGCCGTTTTTAGGCGGTTTCCAACGGTCGTTTACGAAAAAGCTGGGATGGTCCCCAAATTCCGCCTCAGAGAATACGATACATAAACAGTTCCAATACAATGACACGGAGAACAAAATTTATACGATTCACAAACAAATGTCGCACATGACTTCCCGCCCTTAGATTATATGACGACTGCGGTGCCAGGAAGGGCATCTGGCGACAAAAGTTAAATAATAAAATAAAATCTGCCAGAGGCTGAAAAAGCAGATCTTGTTCTAGATGGGATTAACGTTAAAGAAAAAAAGTATTCCAGTCATTACCCTTGAAAACTTTTCCTAAGTCCATGAATGCTATACATGTGGGTTTGTCAAAAAAAAAAAAAAAAAAAAGGTTCAAATGGCTCTGAGCACTATGGGACTTAGCATCTGTGGTCATCAGTCCCCTAGATCTTAGAACTACTTAAACCTAACTAACCTAAGGACATCACACACATCCATGCCCGAGGCAGGATTCGAACCTGCGACCGTAGCAGTCGCGCGGTTCCGGACTGCGCGCCTAGAACCGCTAGACCACTGCAGCCTGCTTGGGTTTGTCATTCTTCAGTCTAGCATCTAAGTTGCTTGATAGGATAAAGTATAGCATCGCATGTTCATACATTTCTTCTGAACCTAAACTGATTTAACCTGGAGGTCGACGTCTCCCAGTCGACCCATTATTCTATACGTAATTCCTGTTAGTAATTTGCTGCCATGGTTTATTGACCTGATTGTTCGGTTACACTAACACCTATCAGCAGGTGTCTTATTTGGTATTCTAATTATTATATTCTTCACGAAGCCTGAAGGTATTCCGTCTGTCTCATATATCCACATACCAGCTGGTACAGTTTTCTCGTGGCTGGTTCTCCCAAATATCTAGATAATTTTCAGGGAATGTCGTCTACCCCCGCTGCTTCATTTCGACTTCAGTCTATCAGTGCTCTGTAATAATTTTCTGCCGCGCGGGATTAGCCGGGCGGTCTTAGGCGCTGCAGTCATGGCCTGTGCGGCTGGTCCCGGCGGAGGTTCGAATCCTCCCTCGGATATGGGTGTGTGTGTTTGTTCTTAGGATAATTTAGGGTAAGTAGTGTGTAAGCTTAGGGACTGATGACCTTAGCAGTAAAGTCCCATAAGATTTCATACACATTTGAACATAATAATTTTCTCCCAGTATCTGAGTTTCAGCACACCTTACCCATCCGCAGTACTGATTTCAAGTTAATTCCTCTACATAGCTCTTCTGTATATTTCTTAAACCTCTCCTTTTACTTCCACTTTAATTAGTACAGGTTTCGCATCATACGAGTACATAAAACATTTATCACATAGTATTAACAGCAGATTGTTCGCTAATTGGAAATTATCTTCTGTGGATGACAGTAAGGAAGTGCAGAAGGACATAGACTTTAATAATTTGTAGTGCATTAAATGGCAAATATCTCAAACATGGATAAATTTAAGATTACAAGAGCAAACAAGAAAAAGAATCCAATAGCATCACGTTACAGCATTAGTGACAATAATAACTTAATGTGGATAAATGGCTTTGTGCAATCCTCTCAGTTGGACGCCACTGCAGCGACTTGCATGACCCTAATTTACATAAGTTACCCAACTGGGAGAAAGGGACCTATAGTTTGAGATAGGCTCCCCACATAGTTGAAAGAAGAAGGTTAGATTCAAGGCAGACTGAATGGGATTCGATCACGCGACCTTTTGGTTTCCAGCTTTGATCTCCACACTAGACCACGAGGGCCGACAGCTTTGGTGATTAAAGTTATAACTTATTCACCTATCTCTGAATATTCTATTATGTAGGCAAGTTAGGTGAAAAACACAACACACAAAACGTCTCTACCAACAAGAACTCGCTGCAGTGACGCCTGGCTAAGTTACAAGATCGCAAATCCTATGCTAAAGTGGACCCATCTGTTGGTTCCTGCAAGTCGTCCCACATCAGCGAGGCTGAAGTCCGCACACTCATCACCTTACCTTAAGGGCCGTTCCGACATTGCGCTCTGGCTGATGCTACGTGTAGAAACTTTGAATGAAATGATGGGCAAGTGAAGAAGTTGGTTGGCCAGAAAGAAAGTGTCGGGTGAAAACAGACTATATTGCTAATGCCCCGTGTTCTCCAATTAAGTTAGTATTCATTAGTACCATGTTCAAATCAAAGACATAGCATACGCAATCAAGGATCCTGCACGGAAGCCACTAATTCCAAACAGTCATCTTCCAAATGGACACTACGAACTAGCGACCCATTGACCAGTTCAGTGAACAACGACCGTCATTATTAACCACTGATCTTCATCATTGACCTTTGAGTAACACTGACAACTGTCCATCGTTGAACACTGACAATAACTGATCGCTGATCTCGGACCATCACTGACCACTGTTCATCATTAACCACTGACCAACAATTGCTGCTGATCATCATTGTCTCCACTTAATACTATGCACAGTAATTCTCCATTAACCATCATTCTTCACTGGCTATCATACTCCATTGACATTCATTCCTCACCTAATAGACACATCAAAAAACATTTGGCATCACCTCGGTTCCGAATGTTCCGGAAAATTGGAATAGAGATCAACAGAAACATCATTTCCACCCTTTTTATTGCTCATGAAAACCACTCATTGCATGTTGTACCACCATACAGTGAGACCTTCAGAGGTGGTGGTCCAGAGTGCTGTACACACTGGTACCTCTTATACCCAGTAGCACGTCCTCTTGCATTGACGCATGCCTGTATTCGTCGTGGCATACCATCCACAAGTTCATCAAGGCACTGTTGATCCAGATTGTCCCACTCCTCAACGGCGATTCGGCGTAGATTCCTCAGAGTGGTTGGTGGGTTACGACGTCCATAAATAGCTCTTTGCAATCTATACCCGGCATCTCCGATAGGGTTAATGTCTGGCGAACATGCTGGCCCCTCTAGTCGAGCGATGTCGTTATCCTGAAGGAGGTCATTCACAAGATGTGCACGATGGGGGCGCGAATTATCGTCCATGAAGACGAATGCCTCGCCAATATGCTGCCGATATGGTTGCACTATCGGTCGGAGCATGGCATTCACGTATCGTACAGCCATTACGGTGCCTTCCACGACCACCAGCGGCGTACGTCGGCCTCACATAACGCCACCCCGAAACAGCAGGGAACCTCTGCCTTGCTGCACTCGCTGGACCGTGTGTCTAAGGAGTTCAGCCTGACTAGGTTGCCTCCAAACACGTCTCCGACGATTGTCTGGTTGAAGGCACATGTGACACTCATCGGTGAAGAGAACGTGATGCCAATCCTGAGTAGTCCATTCGGCATGTTGTTGGGCCCATGTGTATCGCGCGGTATGGTGTCGTGGTTGCAAAGATGGACCTCGCCATGGACGTCGGGAGTGAAGTTGCGCATCATGCAACCTATTCGGCACAATTTGGATCGTAACGCGACGTCCTGCTGCTGCACGAAAAGTAATATTCTGCATGGTTGCCATCAGGGTTCTTCCGAGCCATAATCCGTAGGAAGTGGTCATCCACTGCAGTAGTAGCCCTTGGGAGGCCTAAGGGAGGTATGTCATCGACAGTTCCTCTCTCTCAGTATGCTCCATGTCCGAACAACATTGCTTTGGTTCACTGCGAGACGCCTGGACACTTCCTTTGCTGAGAGCCCTTCCTGGCACAAAGTAACAATGCGGACATGATCGAACAGCGGTATTGAACAACTGGGCATAGTTGAACTACAGACAACACGAGCCGTGTACCTCCTTCCTGGTGGAATGACTGGAACTGATCGGCTGTCGGACCCCCTCCGTCTAATAGGCGCTGTTAATGCATGGTTGCTTACACCTTTGGGCGAGTTTTGTGACTTCTCTGAACAGTCAAAGGAACTGTGTCTGTGATACAATATCCACAGTCAACGTGTATCTTCGGGAGTTCTGGGAACTGGTGTGATGCAACTTTTTTATGTGTGTAGTATGCAGGGTAATAGTGATTACATATTTCAGCATCCACACCTCATCTAGCGTACTGCCTCATCGACATGTGCGCACACAGCGTCGAAAGATTACGCAAAACAATTCCACATCTGCTTGATCAACTTCTCTCTGATTTATACACGACAGTATTGTAAATTTCCTCTCTTTGTAATGTTTACTTTCATGAGACAACAACATTATAATATACAGGGTAATTATAAAGAAAGTTAAACTTTCAAACCGCCGTACAAATAACACCATTGGTCAGAATGATGTGAAATTGCAACGGAATATTATTGGAGAAGTGGGAGAACGTATGCCAAAAGAAAAATAAATAGTTACAAAATGTAGCAACAGATGGCGCTGTAAGCGTCTTAATTTAATAATGGTCGACTACAAATGACAAAGGAATCATAAAACAATGTCTAAGCTGTACGTTTGATGTTAAACAAACTGTACTACTCAGTGTGCATGGGTGTACAGTTGTGATACTGTTAGTTATGTAAGTCCATCCACCACGACAAGGTCATATCAAATCAGATGCGTACAATCGGTTTTTATTTGTCTTGAGGCCAAAAATCGCGTAAAAAGCATGAATAAAAAGCAAATCTGATTATTAATTTCCGTGTGACTGGCGCAAAGCGTTCAATATGCTGTTCCCGTTTTCTCCAACAAGTTGAAATGGAGAAACAGCATGTTCCACAACTGATCGAAATGTTTCTGGGGTCACGTTCAGAATGTGTTGCGTAATGCGTGCCTTCAATGCGTCTAAGTTTGCAATCGGAACACTGAACACAGCCAGAAATTATACGGATTAAGATCAGGTGATCGGGACGGCCTGAGTGTAGGGAAATGGCGACTACTAATTCCAGCATTTCCGAAATCGCGCTTCAGCAGGTGCTTAACTGGATGTGCAATGTGCCATCGTGCATAACAAAGATCGTATCCAAACATCCACGCTGTTGGAGAGCTGGAATGACGTGGTTGCGCAAAAGACACTAGTAGCGATTACCAGTGACGGTACAGGTAACAGGAAAGAAGCAACTGTCTCTTCGAAAAAATATGGCCTATGATAAACAATGTTGTAAAAACGCATCACACAGTGACCTTTTCAGGATGCAATAGTACTGACTGATTTGCATGTGGATTTTCCGTTGCCCATATTCGACAATTCTGTGTATTTACATATCCTGTTAGACGGAAGTGGGCTTCGTCTGTCTACAAAACCTTCCTCGTCAATCATTGTCCAGTTCCATGCGAGCAAGAAATTCTAAAGCAAAGGTCTCTCTTGCTGGAAGGTCAACCGGAAGAAACTCGTTTACATGGGTAATTTTGAATGGATAGCAAAGAAGGATGTTTCGTAGGATTTTACGCACCGTGTTCACGAGTATGTCCATTGTTCGGCAGTTCTCCATGCACTACACATTTGCACACCACCACTCGTCTCTTGGTGCATTGCTGTGGCCACTGCCTCCACTGACGTCGAATCAATTCGTTTCCTCCCTCTACCAGGTTGCACACCAAAAGAACCCGTTTTTTTCGAATTTCCCAATCACTTTCTCCACACCAAAGGCAGTCATAGTACCAACGCCTTTTTTCAAATCCTTCAGTGTCCGGAAATTCTGCGGAGCGACGTGTGCACAGTTATCATTCTTCTAATACAGCTTTACAAGCAAGGCGCAATCCTGCATTGAGACAGTGATGGCGAACGTCGCAGTCCTGAAAGGAGGAAAAGCCGTGTACCGGATGTGTATAAACAGGGTGTTTCAAAAATGACCGGTATATTTGAAACGGAAATAAAAACTAAACGAGCAGCGATAGAAATACACCGTTTGTTGCAATATGCTTGGGACAACAGTACATTTTCAGGCGGACAAACTTTCGAAATTACAGTAGTTACAATTTTCAACAACACATGGCGCTGCAAGTGATGTGAAAGATATAGAAGACAACGCAGTCTGTGGGTGCGCCATTCTGTACGTCGTCCTTCTGCTGTAAGCGTGTGTTGTTCACAACGTGCAAGTGTGCTGTGGACAACATGGTTTATTCCTTAGAACAGAGGATTTTTCTGGTGTTGGAATTCCACCACCTAAAACACAGTGTTGTTGCAACAAGACGAAGTTTTCAACGGAGGTTTAATGTAACCAAAGGACCGAAAAGCGATACAATAAAGGATCTGTTTGAAAAATTTCAACGGACTGGGAACGTGACGGATGAACGTGCTGGAAAGGTAGAGCGACCGCGTACGACAACCACAGAGGGCAGCGCGCAGCTAGTGCAGCAGGTGATCCAACAGCGGCCTCGGGTTTCCGTTCGCCGTGTTGCAGCTGCGGTCCAAATGACGCCAACGTCCACGTATCGTCTCATGCGCCAGAGTTTACACCTCTATCCATACAAAATTCAAACGCGGCAACCCCTCAGCGCCTACACCATTGCTGCACGAGAGACATTCGCTAACGATATAGTGCACAGGATTGATGACGGCGATATGCATGTGGGCAGCATTTGGTTTACTGACGAAGCTTATTTTTACCTGGACGGCTTCGTCAATAAACAGAACTGGCGCATATGGGGAACCGAAAAGCCCCATGTTGCAGTCCCATCGTCCCTGCATCCTCAAAAAGTACTGGTCTGGGCCGCCATTTCTTCCAAAGGAATCATTGGCCCATTTTTCAGATCCGAAACGATTACTGCATCACGCTATCTGTACATTCTTCGTGAATTTGTGGCGGTACAAACTGCCTTAGACGACACTGCGAACACCTCGTGGTTTATGCAAGATGGTGCCCGGCCACATCGCACGGCCGACGCCTTTAATTTCCTGAATGAACATTTCGATGATCGTGTGATTGCTTTGGGCTATCCGAAACATACAGGAGGCGGCGTGGATTGGCCTCCCTATTCGCCAGACATGAACCCCTGTGACTTCTTTCTGTGGGGACACTTGAAAGACCAGGTGTACCGCCAGAATCCAGAAACAATTGAACAGCTGAAGCAGTACATCTCATCTGCATGTGAAGCCATTCCGCCAGACACGTTGTCAAAGGTTTCGGGTAATTTCATTCAGAGACTACGCCATATTATTGCTACGCATGGTGGATATGTGGAAAATATCGTACTATAGAGTTTCCCAGACCGCAGCGCCATCTGTTGTTGACAATTGTAACTAGTGTAATTTCGAAAGTTTGTCTGCCTGAAAATGTACTGTTGTCCCAAGCATATTGCAACAAACGGTGTATTTCTATCGCTGCTCGTTTAGTTTGTATTGTCGTTTCAAATATGCCGGTCATTTTTGAAACACCCTGTATCAACTTCAATTGGTTGTGCGCATGACAGGTGTTCTCGTTTACGTATTCTGAAACATACAGCACCATCTACTGATCAATTTTTCCACTATTTTTTTCTTCTGCCATACATTCCCCCCTTCTCCGATACGATTCCGTTGCAATATGACGTCATTCTGACCAGTGGTGTTATTTCTACAGCGTTTTGAAAGCTTAATTATAATCACACTGTATATTATAGAGGGAATATAGTTCTCCACTGTGTAATAGCAAAAGGTCAGAAGGTTTTGCACCGTGATAGTGGGTTGCACTCTGATTCTAATTTTGTCACTGTTTACTTTGGTAATTCTCGGTGTACTTTATGCCGTAAGTTAGAATTTCACTAAAGCTATAGATGAATTTAATGTTGAAATGGTGACACACCACAGAACATACACGTTTTCAAGCAATAAAGTGCTACCGCATATACGTTGGATGACGGATAGCCCCTGAAGCACGAAGTGAGAGAGATCTCAGTCGATCCTGAAATTTCAATACAACGCTCTCTTGGCTGCTGCTGTTGTCTTCGAGGTATCAAATACCAGTGACTTTTGATCCACGCGTTCCGTGATGAATTCTGGTTTAACATTAATTCAGGATCAAGCATTTTGAATTTTTTTTTAAAGTTTGGTATAGTCGGACATGTATTCCAGCAGCTTATACTTTTCCTCAAAAACGATTTCACATATCTGCTGCCTGTGAGGTAAGCACAAGAGATAGTTTTCAGTCAAAATACGTGTACAGTGTCTGTATTTAATGCTGCTGCATCAAAAACAACTGCATCAACACAGGACTAGAAACTCCATTCATCGGAAATTTTGCCTGTTCTTCTCCATAGTAAGTTGACCGGCCGAAATATGTCTAAAATTACAAGTATTCAACGAGCAGTCAATGACGAGTTTCTTCCAGATAAAATGCGAGAACTTACGTATTATGTTGTTTTTAAGTATTTTTGACGCTGTTAGTTCTCGCATGAGTTGTATTTTTCCGTCTTAAAGGTTGTCCATTGTAGCTCTCATAAGTGCCAACGACGAATATTTCCTGCGAAATTCTGAACTAATGGTCAGAAAAATGTCTCATGGACGAGATATAAGGTTTAGATCATAGAGGAAGAAGTAACTAACTCATAAAGATGTAGTAGTGTCCGCTAAGGGTATCTATCGAGCGAGCCTTCTACTGCACATGCTGCCAACATTGAACTAGGATTTTTACATGAGTTTTGTATAATACTGGTGGTGGTGGTTAGTGTTTAACGTCCCGTCTACAACGAGGTCATTAGAGACGGAGCGCAAGCTCGGGTTAGGGAAGAATTGGGAAGGAAATCGGCCGTACCCTTTCAAAGGAACCATCCCGGCAATTGCCTGAAACGATTTAGGGAAATCACGGAAAACCTAAATCAGGATGGCCGGAGACGGGATTGAACCGTCGTCCTCCTGAATGCGAGACCAGTGTGCTAACCACTGCGCCACCTCGCTCGGTATTGTATAATACTGTTTGTTATAAAAGAGCTAAACCGTAAAATTACATTGGTAATGGAAATAATGAAAATACATCAAAGACATGTCCCATATCCAAGTACCACAGAAATCTAATTACTGATCAACACCACTTGTGGGAATCATGTACTCTAAAGCCTGACGAAACCGAACTATATAGCTACATTAACCAACCTGAAGACGTGTTGAGAATTCCTCTGTCTGCATGAAACTTAAAATGATGGAAGTCAAGCATGTGGACCGAGAAACATGTTAAGAATAACTACCGACTTGGAATAAGACTCATCACGACACTCATACAACGTTTCGATAATCTAGTTCATTCCGTTGATGCTCTAAGTCGCTGATGATTTGTATCTGCACCATTAATTAAAATCTATGCTCACTTAGACATCGAGGACATCGAGAGATTTCCATCGTCCACGAGCAAGTTTTGTTAACTGATCATCAGTATATAGTACTTGGTTCAGCTACCAACGTTTTAAAATCATTTTTTGCTATTCTGGCTTATTCTGTCACGCTGATATTTGTCCTACAAATAACTTATATTGTCTACAGTTTAATATTACAGTAAATTAACACTTCAAAATTATCAGCTCAACAACCGACGAGTATCTCTCTCTGTCGTCTCTACAGTAGTAACCCTCTTCTGAAAATTATTCAGCAGTCACTCGATGACAGAATTTGACGACTTTTATATCGCAGCATGATAATACATAGCATTAATTAAAAAAAAATTCACTATTGGCACCGTAGTGCTATATTTCAACACAATAATACTCATCCACACGTAGCACATATGTCTATGAACTGTGTGAGTGAAGCTGAGGTACTACTGTGGCCAGAAAGTCCTGCAGATCTGTTCCCGATAACCATTTGTGAGACCAGCTTTGACGTCAACTCCACCCCAGTGCCAGGAACCAGGATGTGGAAGGACCGGCTACAACATTTGTGGGCTGGCTTGGTTCAGGACAAGATACACCCTTCCCAACCGATTCTGTGCATGCATCCAGGCCATCGGTGGTGTAACGTTATACTGACAATTGGGCCCATGCCGCCAAGTTCTTTGTGAATTTGACTCGACTTTGTAATTGTTGAAATAACATCATACACTGCTGGCCATTAAAATTTCTGCACCACGGAGAAATTCAGATTCATTGGACAAATATATTATACTAGAACTGACATGTGATTACATTTTCACGCAATTTGGGTGCATAGATCATGAGAAATCAGTACCCAGAACAACCACCTCTGGCCGTGATAACGGCCTTGATACGCCTGGGCATTGAGTCAAACAGAGCTTGGATGGCGTGTACAAGTACAGCTGCCCATGCACCTTCAACACGATACCACAGTTCATCAAGAGTAGTGACCGGTGTATTGTGACGAGCCAGTTTCTCGGCCACCATTGTCCAGACGTTTTCAATTGGTGAGAGATCCGGTGAATGTGCTGGCCAGGGCAGCAGTCGAACATTTTCTGGATCCAGAAAGGCCCGTGCAGAACCTGCAACATGCGGTCGTGCATTATCCTGCTGAAATGTATGGTTTCGCAGGGATCGAATGAAGGGTAGAGCCACGGGTCGTAACACATCGGAAATGTAACGTCCACTGTTCAAAGCGACGTCAATGCGAACAAGAGGTGACCAAGATGTGTAACCAATGACACCCCGTACCATCACGCCGGGTCATACGCCAGTATGGTGATGACGAATACACCCTTCCAATGTGAGCTCACCGCGATGTCGCGAAACATGGATGCGACCATCATGATGCTGTAAACAGAACCTGGATTCATCCGAAAATATGACGTTTTGCCATTCGCGTACCCAGGTTCGTCGTGGAATACACCATCGCTTCTGTCTGTGACGCAGCGTCAAGGGTAACCGCAGCCATGGTCTCCGAGCTGATAGTCCATGCTGCTGCAAACGTCGTCGAACTGTTCGTGAAGATTGTTGTTGTCTTGCAAATGTCTCCATCTGTTGACTCAGGGATCGAGACATGGCTGCACGATCCGTTACAGCCATGTGGATAAGATGCCTCTCATCTCGGCTGCTAGTGATACGAGACCGTTGGGATCCAGCACGGCTTTCCGTATTACCCTCCTGAACCCACCGATTCCATATTCTGCTAACAGTCATGGGATCTCGACCAACGCGAGCAGCACTATCGCGATATGATAAACAGCAATCTCGATTGGCTACAATCCGACCTTTATCAAAGTCGGAAACGTGATGGTACGCATTTCTTCTCCTTACACGAGGCATCACAACAACGTTTCACCAAGCAACGCCGGTCAACTGCTGTTTGTCTAATAATTTGCATATCACAGCATCTTTTTCCTGTCGGTTAAATTTCGCGTATGTAGCACGTCATCTTCGTGGTGTAGCAATTTTAATGACCAGTAGTGTATATCCTCTCAAGCTGTTAAGTTCCGTTTCCTTCTCCCCTTATGACTGCTTTCCCTTTTTTTTTTGTCGGGCAGTATATAAGCGAAACTATCCACAGACGACTCCTACTCATTAATGTTTCTATATTTTCGTTAACGTTTCTTTAATACATGCAATGAAGAACCGATGAAATTGGTACACCTGCCTAATACCGTATAGGGTCGCGCTAACACGCAGAAGTGTCACAACACGATGTAGCATGGACTCGACTAATGTTTGGAGGGAAATGCCACCATGAATCCCGCAGGGCTGTCCATAAATCCGTAGGAGTACGAGGGGGGTGGAAACCTCTTCTGAACAGCACGTTGCAAGGCATCCCAGATATGCTCAATAATGTTCATACCTCTGGAGAGTGGTGACCAGCGGAAGTGTAAAAACTCAGAAGAGAGTTCCTGGAGACACTTTGTAGCAATTCGGGTCGTGTAGGATATCGCATTGTCCTTCTGGAACTGCTCATATCCGTCGGAATGCACAACGGACATAAATGGATGCAGGTGATCTGACAGGGTGCTTACGTATGTGTCACCTGTCAGAGTCGTATCTAGACGTATCAGGGGTCCCATACAGCTCCAACGGCACACGCCCCACACCAATTCAGAGCCTCCACCAGCTTGAACAGTCTCCTGCTGACATTCATAGTCCATTGATTCATGAGGTTGTCTCCACACCCATACACGTCCATCCGTTCGATACAATTTCAAACGAAACTCGTCCGACCATGCAACACATTTCCAGTGATCAACAGTCCAGAGTCGGTGTTGACTGACCCAGGCTAGGCATAAAGCCTTCGTCCCCGAAAGCTAGTATCGATGATGTTTCGTTGAATGGTCTGCCCGCCGACACTTGTTGATGACCTAACACTGAAATATGCAGCAATTTGCGGAAGGGTTGCACTTGTGTAGCTTCGAAAGAGTCTCTTCAGTCGTCGTTGGTCCCGTTCTTGCAGGATCTATTTTCCGGCAGCAGCGATGTCGGAGATTTGATGTTTTACTGGATTCCTGATATTCACGGTACACTCGTAAACCCGCTTCCGGCCGTCCATATTTAGATTTTCCGTGATTTCCCTAAATCGCTTCAGGCAAATGCCGGGGTGGTTTCTTTGAAAGAGCACGGCCAATTTCCTTCCACATCCTTCCCTAATCCGAGCTTGTCCTCCGTTTCTAATGTCCTCGATGTCAACGGGGCGTTAAACACTAATCTCATTCCCCTTCTCCTCCTTTCAGATATCGATTTTTAAACGTTTGTGATTTCTCACATGCACGTTCCACCTCATATCGCTTTGCGACGTTACGCCCAGATATTTAAATGACTTGGCTGTGTCAAGCAGGACACTAATAATACTGTATCCGAACATTACAGTTTTGATATTCCTACTCATCCGCATTACTTACAATTTTCCACACTTAGAGCTAGCTGCTATTCATCATACCAACTGGAAATTTTGTCTAAGTCGTATCTTCCTACAGTCACTCAACTTCGCCACCTTACCGTACACTTTACCCGTTGGCTTTACTGATACCAGTGTAGAATTTCTCTAGCTTATATAATCGCACAGGGATCTGCTATTTGGATAAAATACTTAATTGTACTACCCCCAATCTGGCGTCGAACTGGTCTCAGCGACATTTCTCCCATTCAGTTTTTTTATCCCTTTTCCCTTAGAGATGTAGTATTTATCGGCTGAAAACAACGCTCTTTGCATGTAGTCGAGTAACTGACTATTGGGTCGTAGTGTAATCGCCTTTTATGCCAAAAATTGATACCATTAATTGATATTTATTTGAGACAGCCGCTTGCAGCATCCTGATCTGAAAACTTCTACAAAACTCTCATTCTCTCGCCTACATTGCTCATCACTCTAGCTGTATACAGAGTGTCCCAGGAATGTTGCGACAGACTTCGAGCGGTTGTAGAGGTTGTCATCAGGAATAAACTGAGGACAGGAATCCATGTCCGGAAACACCATCCAACGACGCTACAGAGCGTAGAAGTTATAGGCACTGGTGCCTGTCAATAAGACCACCTCTTCGGCATCAAATGTGTGTGACTTTAACACTAATGGACCATACACGGTACGTCTCGCAACACTGTTTGTTATTCAGTAATCGTGACTGGTTGTCCCAATCGCCAGAGGAAAAGATGGATCTGGCTGCTACATAGAAAGAACTTGTCTCCTATGAATGCGATGCTCTGTTGCCTCAGTGGATGACTATTTCGGCCACGGGTTCCTATCCGCGATTTGTTCCTCACCCTGTACAACCCCTCGAAGTTTGAGCAACATTTCTGGGACACCCTGTATGTTACACAAGATTCGCTCGTAATGTGGTATAATTTCATAGTTCCTATTTTCTGTCTCAAATATCGACCAACCTAGCAGTGCAAAAAGCAAAGTATCATCACACGTTCATCATAAGTGACTCGTAATATGTCGCAGACCAAACACGACCCGACCTGACTTCCACGCAAGATAAATTTCAGTATTGGACTTTCGACAACTTTCTTACCAATTTCGGCTGTTTTTGACTTGAAAACATTCTAGTAGGGGAGACTGCCGTACATAGAGCGTTTTGTACCTGGGAACACACGATGTTTTTTGATCAGTACTTCAGTATAGTTACTGATTTTAGAATCGCATGAAGTAAGCTGCAGTAGAGTTATTATTGTTACACATGAGGTTGTGTATTGCGCAACATTTGTAAATATTTCGCGTTTTTCACTTTCAAGTGCTATATAATATATGAAAGCTATTTGCAATATATTGTTAATTCTTCAGGTTCAGAATTTGATGCTGAGTGAAATGCCACATATGCTACATATTTTAGAACTATCTTTATAATATGCGGTCAGTTAAGCCATACTTCATCGGTCGTGCGCCGTCTTGTACCTTGAAACGGAAGAAAGACTTTTACCATGGAACAAGTGATACTTGCAAATGAACTGTGTTTCTTTACTGTCTTGACAATTTTATCTGTCTTGAAAAAGGAAATTTGTGTTAGTTTCCTAAAGCTTATATTTCAAAATGCATTTAAATTATAACTGTCTTTTCATAATACTTCTCCTAAATTTGATGCCACTTACTGCTTATTGGTGTGCAGTAGTAATAATGTAAGAAACAGACTATTTAAATACAGTATTGACAAGAATTTGTGGACTACAACGATTTTAAATTTCAATGGAATGTTAGTTTTTACGTACATGACCATGTTGTACTTTGGAACATGTTTTCACATTTGGAAAACTGTAACTACAGAAAAAAGTGAATGCCATCATTCAAAAATGAGGTAAGAAAATGCATTAAACTAGTATTACAGGGTTAGCTAGAGGTGAAAAACTGAAAAATGTACCAAGGTACAATACTGTCCCTTACTTGTTTCGTGTAAATTTAACATATATTGTAAACAGAGTTTATCTAGGAGATTTATCTCTTGGTCCGAATCTTTGGCTTTGCCTCTGTTTGCTTTTAGTATTTTTTAATAAACTATGAGTATTCAGTTCTGTTGCTCGACCGCGAGCGGATTTGCTGTTGGGTTACAGCTACCAGCCTCTGCCTCAAGAGTCCGATGATGTGGGCGCTGCAACGCGCGTCGTCGAGGGAGCAAAAAATGGTTCAAATGGCTCTGAGCACTATGGGACTTAACTTCTGTGGTCATCAGTCCCATAGAACTTAGAACTACTTAAACCTAACTAACCTAAGGACATCACACACAGCCATGCCCGAGGCAGGATTCGAACCTGCGACCGTAGCAGTCGCGCCGTTCCTGACTGAGCGCCTAGAACCGCGAGACCACCGCGGCCGGCGTCGAGGGAGCAGCTGCGGCCCTTAGGCCCAATTCCCATTAAAGCCGATTGCCATTACAGCGCGGCGACACCAGTGGAAAGCGTTTCCAGCGGTGACGCGGCGGCTCGCGGAATTGACGTTCCCACCTGGAGACGGCTGACGTTAGCGGTAGCTAACGATGGACCGTCACTAAGGTGTGGGGCAGGACCCACTGAAAAGACCGTTACATTTGATTAACTGTACCGTGAACCTACACGAAATAAAGACGAAGTCGGGTGAAGACATACCAATGTTTTATTTTCTTTACAATATAGTCTTTCACGTAATTCGTTATTCACGTGTTCTTATTTCACCACAAGTCTGCCCCATGTAGCTGAGTGGCAGTCCGCCTTTAGCCGCGGAGCAGCTCGGACTTGTTTACGTCCCGGCTGCGAACGTTCGCGGAAGAAACGGTGTTTACACCGTCGCCACTCGCGTGTGTTACTACACTCCTAGAAATGGAAAAAAGAACACATTGACACCGGTGTGTCAGACCCACCATACTTGCTGCGGACACTGCGAGAGGGCTGTACAAGCAACGATCACACGCACGGCACAGCGGACACACCATGAACCGCGGTGTTGGCCGTCGAATGGCGCTAGCTGCGCAGCATTTGTGCACCGTCGCCGTCAGTGTCAGCCAGTTTGCCGTGGCATACGGAGCTCCATCGCAGTCTTTAACACTGGTAGCATGCCGCGACAGCATGGACGTGAACCGTATGTGCAATTGACGGACTTTGAGCGAGTGCGTATAGTGGGCATGCGGGAGGCCGGGTGGACGTACCGCCGAACTACTCAACACGTGGGGCGTGAGGTCTCCACAGTACATCGATGTTGTCGCCAGTGGTCGGCGGAAGGTGCACGTGCCCGTCGACCTGGGACCGGACCGCCGCGACGCACGGATGCACGCCAAGACCGTAGGATCCTACGCAGTGCCGTAGGGGACCGCACCGCCACTTCCCAGCAAATTAGGGACACTGTTGCTCCTGGGGTATCGGCGAGGCGAGGACCATTCGCAACCGTCTCCATGAAGCTGGGCCGTCTTCCGCTCACGCCCCAACATCGTGCAGCCCGCCTCCAGTGGTGTCGCGACAGGCGTGAATGGAGGGACGAATGGAGACGTGTCGTCTTCAGCGATGAGAGTCGCTTCTGCCTTGGTGCCAATGATGGTCGTATGCGTGTTTGTCGCCGTGCAGGTGAGCGCCACAATCAGGACTGCATACGACCGAGGCACACAGGGTCAACACCCGGCATCATGGCGTAGGGAGCGATCTCCTACACTGGCCCTAACCTCTGGTGATCGTCGAGGGGACACTGAATAGTGCACGGTACATGGTACATCCAAACCGTCATCGAACCCATCGTTCTACCATTCCTAAACCGGCAAGGGAACTTGCTGTTCCAACAGGACAATGCACGTCCGCATGTATCCCGTGCCACCCAACGTGCTCTAGGAGGTGTAAGTCAACTACCCTGGCCAGCAAGATCTCCGGATCTGTCCCCCATTGAGCATGTTTGGGACTGGATGAAGCGTCTTCTCACGCGGTCTGTACGTCCAGCACGAACGCTGGTCCAACTGAGGCGCCAGGTGGAAATGGCATGGCAAGCCGTTCCACAGGACTACATCCAGCTTCTCTACGATCGTCTCCATGGGAGACCAGTAGCCTGCATTGCTGCGAAAGGTGGATATACACTGTACTAGTGCCGACATTGTGCATGCTCTGTTGCCTGTGTCTATGTGCCTGTGGTTCTGTCAATGTGATCATGTGATGTATCTGATCCCAGGAATGTGTCAATAAAGTTTCCCCTTCCTGGGACAATGAATTCACGGTGTTCTTATTTCAGTTTCCAAGAGTGTATTTGAATCGAACGCAATGGCACACAATTTCCGAAAAACCACGAAACAGTTCACGTTCTGTAAAGATTATGCACGACCGAAGGCTCTCGAATTCGAACGTTTCTTGAGAGACGAAGTGCAACTTAATTACACGGAGATTATTGGAATTCATTTATCAATTGTGAGCAGCACTCTTTACGTAAAGATGATTGACGACGCAGCATGCGATAGGATCATTGAAACCGCCAAACGAGGATTCCAGTTCCGACACTCCGATGGTCATATTGGCGAAGTTTTTGTCGCTCATTCGGGCCTGGGTGTGCGTACGATTCGAGTCTTCGAGCTGCCTTTCGAGGTACCAGAATCATTGGTCACTGAATCGCTCCAGCCATAAGGTAGAGTTATCAGTCGCACGGCCGAACGTTGGGCAAGTTTTAGCACGTATCCAGTGTTCAATGGTGTCCGTCAAGTGCGAATTGCCCTTACGAAACATGTGCCATCATACATCAACATCGGCGGCTGGCGAACTATTGTCATCTATGATGGACAGTCCCGGGCATGCTCCGGGTGTGGTGGTGAAGGACATCTTCGATCTGCGTGTATGCAGAGGAGACTCGTGCAATTCCCCAGTGGAGACCTCCAGAATCCGACTACACCAACGTCACTACCGATGACTTACGTGGCGGCGCTTCGCGGGGAGGTGACGCCGAGGTCGGAGCGCACTATCTAACCGACGCCGCCGTTGATTGAGGCGCCTTCGTACCCCACTGAAGAAGGAATGGCTCCGGCCAACCTCCAATCCCAGACATTACAGATGGTGCAGAACAGCATCACAACAGGGATGGAAGCTGAAGTGGAACGGCCTCAGGGCGTTGTGGCGGCGGCGAGAACGCAGGTGATGCAAGATTCGCCAACACCAGTGGCCGAGGTTAGGGCCCGCAAACAACGCTCGCCAAAGCGCCGCGAGAAGCGCCAACTAAACTCTGCGGAGACGCTCCCTTCTCTTCTTGGGAGCCCAGATGAGTCTAACACTATGGACCTGTCTGACTTGGAACCACAAGCTTCGGATGTCGCAGACCATATGAATTCAGACAGTGAAAAGATGTCATGTCGTTCAGACGATGCATCCGCTCAGGGGCCTGCTACCCCTTCTGCGGTGGAGTCTCAAGCTGCGAAAGAACAACAGATGTCACACATCAATGCCGCAGAGGAAAATTTTGAGCACCCAAATAATATCAGCTGGTATGAGCAGGACGACGAAATCACCGATGCGGACCATTCTACTGGTGGGGACTCGCATCCGTCCGCATCTCAAGAAACCTAATGCCGCAGGGACACGTCCGTCGGGCGACCCTCTGCGGATGTGCAAAGGGACTATCGATACGGCGAAACTTTGTCATTTTAACATAATGTGGAGATGACAGCTACTCGACCCCAGGCATACAGAACAGGGACAGTGAATGTAAATATCATTAGATCGCCCGTGAAACAGCAGTTGTTTTGGGACATGATATACGCGTCGGATGTGGATAAACTGATGGTGCAGAAAATTTACATTCCTGAGTACTAGGAAGTCCATCGATACATCTCCTACACCTCGCCGCACTCAAACAACAACAGTGGAACGGCGCTTTTGGCCCGGGACGGGATTCCGGTTCGCGACCTGGCTTATCTACCTTAGGCACGAGGACTGGCGATAACTGTTAATGGAAATCACATTCTCAATGTTTATGCCCCTTCCGGCACAGACAACAGACGGACGCGTGCGAGATATTATTCGGAAGAGATTGTGCCCTTATTTACCGGCAGATTCGATCATTTCATTATAGGTGGTGACTTCAATTGTGTTTTAGCGCAAAAAGACCAGACTCCACATTACAATACCTGTCGTGAATTGTATGTGCTATTCTGGAATCTGGAGGTAAGCGACACCTGGGACATGATTCGTAGGAACCGTGAGGGATATACGTTTTATACCAGTCACTCGGCGAGCAGACTCGATCGAATATATGTTTCGGCTGGCCTACAGGATAAGGTGGTCGACGCGGAACGATGGCCTGCGGCATTTACTGATCATCTGGCTTACATTTGTACCATATCACTCCCTAGGCAAAGTGTGTGGAGAAGCCGTGGGACATGGAAGCTCAATTCGTCACTTTTGGCGGACCCCGAATGTCGTCAGAGAGTCGAGGAGGTATGGGCCACATGTCAACGCCGTCTACCAACATATACCTCCGTGCTTCAATGATGGCTCGAGTGTTCTAAGCCGGCATAAAGTATGGCGGGATAAGACGAGATGGCAAAGAGACACTCTTGATTATTATTACACCATGTTTCGTGAGCTGTCCTTCCAGGTGCCGTCTGCAGAACATCATGCGGAAGCTTATCGTGTCAAGGCACAAATGCTATCGATCACGCGACGACGACTGGGTGGCATCCCAATACGGGCAAGACGTCTCGACACCATCACTGGGGAACGTACCTCGATGCACCATGTGTCGCGGGAACATAAACGTTACCGCCGGGCATTGGTAACAGAGCTCCAAGGTTTAGATGGCCGTCAACTGACAACACAACAGGACATTGCAAATGAATTTTTAGAGCATTTCCGCCACCTCTATGCCGGTACACCGACGGAGCGTCGGGTGGGTGAAGAGATACTGCAACATCTGCAAACGACACTGACAGAGACGGATAAGGCAGCGCTTATGGAGCCACTCACAGAAGACGATATAAAGGTGGCACTCACAAAAGGAGCGGCCCATAAATCACCAGGGCCAGATGGGATTACACTAGAGTTTTATCGAGAATTCATGGACATGATGATGCCTCAGTTGGTGTCGATGTGCAATGAGGCGATGCCTCCGGACATGCGCCTACCGTCGGATTTTGTGACGGGCTTTTTTCTTCCCATCCCGAAGATGGCGGGGAGCCGCAGTGTTAATCAATATCGACATCTCACTATGCTAAACACGGACTATAAAATCTTTGCACGACTACTAGCGTCTCGTCTCAAGCTGGCGATATCCAGGACAATATCCCCTGATCAGGCTTGCCTAGGGGTGTGAAGCAACATCTCCTCGGCGTTAAGTGAATACCGTGACGTTATCGCTCTTGCGGAAATGTGTAAAATGCGAGCAGCGATGATATCTGTGGACTTCGATCGTGCGTTCGACAGGATAAACCATGACTTCTTGGCGTCAGTCATGAGCCGAATGGCGATTCCACCTGTTTTCATCTCCATCGTTATGAGGCTCACTTACTGGGATAGCGCTTAATGATAACTCTTTCGTTTGTCGCGCATATGCGGACGACCTGATCCTTCTTGTCAGATCAGGACATGAAGTGCGTCAGGCTGTTGAACATCTAGTCTGTTACGGGACGGCGGCAGGCGGTGTCCTTAACATGACGAAATCCAAAATTATGCACATTGGACGAGGTCTGGAAGACATACCGGGACCGTTTCAGACGGTGGAATCGCTGAGATGTCTGCGGATTACATTTACCCGTTCACTACGGCGGTCAGCGGCGGCGAGTTCTCGGCGGCTTCTGCAGAATGTTCGTCTGACGATACGCAACAACTCACTGAGAGCTTTTGACATGATCCAACGTGTGGCATACACCAACGTTCACATAGCGTCACGACTGCCCCATTTAGCGCAGATCCTACCAATACCGAAGGGCATTGCAGACCGCCTCATGACTGCCTTTGGTTACTATGTTATTACTGGGATGTTATTTAAGATCAAATAAGAACGCTACAGTTCCGGAACGGTGACCTCAACCTCACAAACGTGCAAAACAAAGCTCTGGCGCTTTACATGCTAGCGATGATACGAAATTGGCATCAAAGAAAGCATACGATAACGTCAGCTCTGATAGAAGTACTTGTTCCGCCTTCGTACGAACCCCCTATTGCGGTGGGCAATATTTCGCCTTCTCTTGCACACATTGCCTCATTTCTTGTTGATTACAGTTATGTTCGTCTGAAAGTCTGTAGATGCTTGATGGATCACCATGGTCGCAACATAATGGAATTCAAATACCCGTCGAGAACGTGGAACCACGTTTGGTGTGCAGTGCATACTCCATTACTGTCAACAGCAGCGAGATCGATGTGGTATATTCTTATAAATTGTAAACTTGTGTCCAGGAGTCGCTTACATACAATTCATATGGTCGATTCTCCTCTTTGCACAAACTGTGGACTGTTAGCAACTGAAGAACATGGTTTAGTATGTGGCGCAGCGAGGGACGCCTGGATGCTGACGCGTCGAATACTGGCCTTCCTTCGGCGCACTAACCACACAGAAATCACATCGGATGTACTTTTTCTACCGGACAAGACCTTTTTTCCCAAACAAAAGACGTATGCGGTCAATTGGATCGCTGGACATACGACGAAATATTTGTATTCGTACGATATTAAGTCCGTGATGGATTATTGGCTGTATTTACAAGAACAACACGAGCTCATACGGAGTCATACGAAATACATGACTTACTTTTCCAATTTTATAGCAAGTGTTTTTCACAATCCGCCCGACAGCTGGGGTGTCCCAGAACCGAGAAGACTCCTGCAGCAGAACGACTAGAGAGAGTACTGCGCGGTTCTGTTATACTGGCATATAGCACACTGAGAGGAAAACTGGCCCCTAGCTGTGGGCGCCAGTTATGACTGGATTATGTTAACGTGTAAAACACACACACACACACACACACACACACACACACACACACACACACACACACACAACGATGGTAAACACCGAAACCGCCTCAGAGAATGGTCCTTCGAATGGTCGACGCAGGAGAAATACATACCGCCCACACTGGCAGAAATGGTCAAGATTATATGGCTTACTGCCAAGTTTATGATGCGACACCGCGTGCTGCAGGGATTGTGATGCAGATGATAACTTCATTTTCACTCCCGCCCGTGACTAGGATTGTCATTTACTTTATTCTGTTAACAAAAAAAAAAAAAAGAGGGCGGCCTTTGCGTTGATTTTAAGCTTTCCAAATTGTTTTTGCTGTCTCGATACTTTTCTTATCTCTAGGACAGCACAATTGTACGAATAAAGATTTTTGTTTACCCTGCCTTCCTGCTCCCCCCCCACCCCCCGCCCAAAAAAAAAGAGTGGGCGCGTTGTTGGACCATAAAGCGGAGGAACCGCGTTTTTATTTTTAAAAAAGAAAAACAAAACAAAAAATTGGTACAGTAAAAAAATAAAACAAAATAAAAATGCAAAAAAAAAGTGTTCAGCGCGACGGAATGTCAATCCTAAGGGCCCGGGTTCCAATCCCGACTGGGTCAGAGATTTTCTCCGCTCAGGGTCTGGGTGTTGTGTTGTCCCCATCGTCATCATTTCATCCCTATCGCCACGCAAGTCACCGAAGTGGCGTAAAATCGAAATACTTGCACCCGGCGCACGGTCTACCCGACGGGAGGACCTAGTCACACGACATTTACATTTATTTCACCACAAATACATTTGAAGACTACCATTCGTGATTGTTCCCTATCTCACTATGTAGTCGTCAACAGCTATAAAACCGATCGCCCCAGAACAAAAACTTGCTGTGACTCCACAACAACTTTTAGTATTGCAGTACCTAAACGCAGTTTTCTACAGTGATAGTACATTACCATTTATACGGTAGGCATTTGTTTATAATTGAAAATGTCTGCCAGTTGATTCTCAGTATTCACTATATTAAGATCACGTATTTTTAACAATTCTATGAGTGTTACCTATTGAAACAATCAACGAAGTAATTTTACAATACTCAGCTCCTTCTCTAACCTGTCATTAACATTATCGTAACAGAGACAGACAAAGCTAACAACGAAACCGCACTGGTACAAGTTTACATGCATACTACACCACAGATGATGAACAGAGCGAAAGAATCTACGATAAGGTAAAAGAAATTATTCAGATAATTAAGCGAGACAAAAATTTAAAATGTGATACACTGGAATTCGTTGGCAAGGATAGAAAGAGAAAATCGTAGGAGAATGAAAGATGAAGCGACCTGATACAGTTTTTCATGTAGCATAATGTAATCATAGCGAACACCTTGTTTAAGAATCATGAAAGGAGGGTGCATATTGGGAACAGATTTGTTGCAAGCAGATTTTAAATTGTAAGACATTTCCAGGTGCAGATGCAGAATGATGATAATTTATTAGTTGTGAACGGCAGTTTACAAGTAGGTACACTACTGGCCATTAAAATTGATACACTATGAAGATGACGTGCTACAAAAAAAAAAAAAAAAAAAAAAAAAATGGTTCAAATGGCTCTGAGCACTATGGGACTTAACATCTATGGTCATCAGTCACCTAGAACTTAGAACTACTTAAACCTAATTAACCTAAGGACAGCACACAACACCCAGTCATCACGAGGCAGAGAAAATCCCTGACCCCGCCGGGAATCGAACCCGGGAACCCGGGCATGGGAAGCGAGAACGCTACCGCACGACCACGAGCGGCGGACGGAGGTGTTACAGACGCGACATTTAAGCGACAGGAAGAAGATGCTGTGATATGCAAATTATTAGCTTCTCAGAGCATTCACACTAGGTCGGCGCTGGTGGCGACACCTACAACGTGCTGACATGAGGAAAGTTTCCAACCGATTTCTCATACACAAACAGCAGTTGACCGGCGTTGCCTGGTGAAACGTTGTTGTGATGCGTCGTGTAAGAAGGAAAAATGCGTACCATTACGTTTCCGACTTTGATAAAGGTCGGATTGTAGTCTATCGCGATTGCGGTTTATCGTATCGCGACATTGCTGATCGCGTTAGTCGAGATCCAATGACTGTTAGCAGGATATGGAATCGGTGGGTTCAGGAGGGTAATACGGAACGCCGTGCTGGATCCCAACGGCTTCGTATCACTAGCAGTCGAGATGACAGACGTCTTATCCGCATGGCTGTAACGGATCGTGCAGCCACGTCTCGATCCCTGAGTCAACAGATGGGGACGTTTGGAAGACACCAACCATCTGCACAAACTGTTCGACGACGTTTTGCAACAGCATGGACTATCAGCTCGGAGACCATGGCTGCGGTTACCCTTGACGCTGCGTCACAGACAGGAACGCCTGCGATGGTGTACTCAACGACGAACATGTGTGCACGAATGGCAAAACATCATTTTTTTCGGATGAATCCAGGTTCAGTTTACAGCATTATGATGGTCAAAAATGTTTCAATGTGTGTGAAATCTTATGGGACTTAACAGCTAAGGTCTTCAGTCCCTAAGCTTACACACTACTTAATCTAAACTATCCTAAGGACAAACACACACACAGCCATGCCGAAGGGAGGACTCGAACCTCCGCCGGGACTAGCCGCACAGTCCCATGACTGCAGCGCCTTAGACCGTCGTGATGGTCGCATCCGTGTTAGGCGACATCGCGGTGTACGCACGTTGGAAGGGCGTATTCGCGAAACCCTACATATCAGCACTATAGTGCACGACAGCATGTTGCAGGTCCTGTACGGGCCTTTCTGGATACAGAAAATGTTCGACTGCTGCCCTGGACAGCACATTCTCCAGATCTCTCACCAATTGAAAACGTCTGGTCAATGGTGGCCGAGCAACTGTCTCGTCACAGTACGCCAGTCACTACTCTTGATGATCTGTGGTATCGTGTTGAAGCTGCATGGGCAGCTGTACCTGTACACGCCATCCAAGCTCTGTTTGACTCAATGCCCAGACGTATGAAGGCCGTTATTACGGCTAGAGGTGGTTGTTCTGGATACTGACTTCTCAGGATCTATGCACGCAAATTGGGTGAAATGTAATCACATGTCAGTTCTAGGATAATTTATTTGCCCAATGAATACCGGTTTATCGTCTGCACTTCTTCTTGGTGTAGCAATTTTAATGGCCAGTAGTGTAGATAGCAAAAAGTAATGTGCGTGGGTTATAATTGCAGTTAATAACACCACCTTGTCAATTATTCTTTCCAGCACCGCCTGCAGTCCACATTAGTGCGCAGACCAAGCAGATGCCCCACCAACGATTGGGAGGACCGTCCCTAGTCGGAGCTCTTTACAGGCAGGATATATAACCTCCTTTAAATTAGTTTTTTTTTACCTAAAGGTTGTATATCCATGATCGCATCTTTGAGCCGAACATCCTGAAATAAAGTATCAAGTATAATACTCTCTGAATCGTCTTCAGTACCCATAAGCTCTGGAGGACACTGTATCATACTAGATGAGCATTCTTACTGAGCCCAGTCTTGCAGTCTTGCAGGAAGTTATGAAGGACAGGTCATAATAATTACTTCACAGTTATCACTTTAACTGTTATTATCCAATGATCGATTCGATATTTGGTTGCCAAGATGCTGTCTTTACTTTCCGATTAACTTGCTTCCTCGGCACAAACTGTAGTTAAAAATAGTTTCATACGACGTTAGTGCATCTTTTATTAGGCTTGAGAATCGTCATATGATATCTGAAGTAAGCGGAAAAGCCTCCCCTGCACAAAAAATATATAGGAGCATATGCAGAACTGCTTTACCATATATTTGCCATCGATGACTTCTACACAGTTTGAGTACTGCCAGTTCATTCGAAAGTCAAGGATAATACGTAACCAGTCACTGATTGTTATTTCATGAAGGGATACATTTCTTACGGAAAATGCCACAAATGGCAGACTGGCCAAGACAGTAATTCAACCTTACCATTTGCTGACTGTCGCCGTAAGAAAATAATATAAGGCTGCTTGTATTGAGTAATAGAGAACACATCTCAAGTGATATGTGCTAGAGGCAATATTAAACAAATATTTCGGCAATAAATACGAACTGAACTAGCTAATCAAAGATGTTGTTAGTTGCTGTTGTGATGCATTAATAAAAACTACAATTCATCTCACTATATGTTTGTTGTGGTCTCCAGTCTGAAGATTGTATTAACACGGCGCTCCACATTAGCCTACCCAGTGCAAGCCCTTAACATCTCTACATAACTACCGCATCCTACAAACATTCGGATCTCCTTATCGCTCTTAAGTCTTGGGCTCTCTCTACAGTTTTGCCTCCGTTACCAAACTGACGATTTCTTGATGCTTCAGAATATTCCTGTCAACCAATTCCATCTTTCAGACACGTTGTGCCATAATTCCGTTTTTCTCCTGAGTTAGATTCAGTACTTCTTCATCAGTTATACGACCTACATATCTAGTCTTCAGCCTTCTTCTTTAGCACCACATTTCGAAAGCATCCATTGTCTTCTTGACAAAAATATTCATTGTCCACGTTTCACTTACATACAAGGATACACTCCACACAAATACCTTCACAGAACACTGCCCAACATTTTAATTTATATTCGATGGCCGCGCGGGGTAACCATGAGGTCTAAGGCTTCTCGTCACGGTTCGTGAGGCTCCTCCCGTCGGAGGTTCGAGTCCTACCTAGGGCATGGGTGTGTGTGTTGTCCTTAGTGAAGTAAGATCAAGTTAGATTAAGTAGTGCGTAAGCCTAGGGGCCGATGATCTCAGCAGTTTGGTCCCGTAGTCCTTTCCACAAATTTCCAAATATGTTAGATGTCAACGAATTTACGTTTTCAGAAATGCTTTTCTTGCTGTTGGCGCTATGCATTTTATATTATCTCTACTTGTACCTTCTCAACTAATGATATCCTTTCAAGTCCTTGAAATACACCTGCAGTTTGTTCTGTACAAGTTGTAAATAATCTTGAGTCCCTGTGTTTTATCCTTGGTACTTTAAGAGCTTCGAAAAGTGTATTTCAGTCAAGATTGTCAAAAGCTTTCTCTAAATCTACAACACAAGTTTGCCTTTCTTTAGTCTATTTACTAAGGCGAATGGTAGGATCCGTATTTCCACACAGTCATTTCATAAGAATCTAACATGATGCTGATGTTGGTTTGTATTATCCCCCTCCCACTCCCCTCTACATATTCCTTCGAAATCCCAGCCTTCTCTTTTCTGCTTAGTTCTGGCTTACCATCTGAGCTATTGATGTTCTTACAGTTGCTTCCGCTCGCTCCATTTTTTTAAATTTAATTTCGGCATCTATCTTTTTTAAGTGTAAAACAGCAGTTTCGCTTTTGGAGCGTTTGTCAATGTCATTTTTTGGACGTCTGATTCCCTACCCTACTTGATTTGCTGCATTTTTATATTTTCTCCTGTTGTCAGTTAAATTCAACATATTGTGTGTTATCCAAGGGTTTCTACTGTACCTTTTCCCTATTTACATTCCCTGCTGTCTTCATTACTTCTCCTCTCGAAAGTACCCATCCGTCTTGCAGTGGGTTATCCCTCTCTTTCAATCAGTCGTTACCTAATGGTTCCTTTAAGATTATCGAAAAACTTTGGATCTTCACTTATTTAGGTTTCATCTTCTTAATTTGCTAATTTTTGCTATTTTTTAGTTGTAAACTGCAGTTCATAACTAATAAATTATCATCATTCTGATTCTGCTCTTGAAAATGTCTTACAATTTAAAATCTGGTTGCAACAAATCAGCTCCAAATATGCATCCTTCTTTCATGATTCTTAAACAAGGTGTTCGCGATGATTACATTATGCTATATGAAAAACTGTATCAGGTCGCTTCATCTTTCATTCCTTCTTCTGAGCTCAAAAATGATTCAAATGGTTCTAAACACTATGAGACTTAACATCTGAGGTCATCAGTCTCCTAGACTTAGAACTACTTAAACCTGACTAACCATGTCCGAGGCAGGATTCGAACCTGCGACCGTAGCAGCAGCGCGGTTCCGGATTGAAGCGCCTAGAACCGCGCTGCCACAGTGGTCAGCCCTTCAGCTGAGCCCATGTTCTCCTACGATTTTCTCTTTCTATCTTTGCCAACAAATTCCAGTCGATCACATTTTAATTTTTTGTCTCGCTTAATTACCTGAATAATTTCTTTTATCTTATCGTAGATCCTTTCACTCTGTTCATCATTTGTGGTGTAGGTGTGCATGTAAACTCATACCAGTGTAGTGTCGGTGTTAGCTTTATGTCTGTCTCGGTTATGATAATGTCAATGACAGGTTAGAGACGGAGCTGAGTACTGTAAAATTACTTCGTTCATTGTTTCAATAGGTAACACTCACAGAATTGTTAAAAATACGTGATCTTAATATAGCGAATACTGAGAATCAACTGTCAGACATTTCCAATTACCAACAAATGCCTACCGCATCAAAGGTAATGTATCATTATAGTAAACTGCGTTTAGGTACTGCAATACTAAAAGTTGTTGTGGAGTCACAGCAAGTTTTTGTTCTGGAGCGATCGGTTTTCTAGCTGTTGACGACTACATAGTGAGATAGAGAACAATCATGAATGGTAGTCTTCAAATATGTTTGTGGTGAAATAAGAACACATGAGTAACGAAATATGTGAAAGACTATATTGTAAAGAAAATGAAACATGGATATGTTTTCGCCTGACTTCGTCTTTATTTCGTGTAGGTTCACGGTACGGTTAATCAAATGTAACGGTCTTTTCAGTGGGTCCCGCCCCATACCTCAGTGGCGGTCTATCATTGGCTACCGCTAGCGTCTGTCGCTTCCAGGTGGGAACGTCAATTCCGCGAGCCGCCGCATCATCGTGGAAAACTCTTTCCACTGGCGTTGCCGCTCACCGCGCTGCCGCGCTGTACGGGGAATCGGCCGTTGAGGCCGTCATGGTGGCAGAGAGTGCACAGCTTCCCTGGCTGCAGAGATGGAGGAAGGCCTGCGACAACTGATTACACAGACTGCTCGCGGCCTGCGACCAGCCAGAGGCGTGCCCTCCCATGTGACTGATGAAAATAAATAAATCGTCAGGTGCTGATGGGATTCCAATTCGGTTTTACAGAGAGTACTCTACTGCACTGGCTCCTTACTTAGCTTGCATTAATCGTGAATCTCTTGCCCAACGTAAAGTCCCGGGCGACTGGAAAGAAGCAAGGTGACGCCTGTATATAAGCAGGGTAGAAGGACGGATCCTCAAAATTACAGATCAATATCCTTAACATCAGTTTGCCGCAGGATTCTCGAACATATTCTGAGTTCGAATATAATGAATTTCCTTGAGGCAGAGAAGTTGCTGTCCTTGCGTCAGCACGGCCTTAGAAATCATCGCTGCTGCGAAACGCAACTCGCCCTTTTTTCGCATGATGAACCATGGATGAAGGGTATCAGACGGATGCCATATTCCTTGACTTCCGGAGTGCGTTTGACTCGGTGCCCCACTGCAGACTCCTAACTAAGGTACGAGCATATGGAATTGGTTCCCAAATATGTGACTGGCTCGAAGACTTCTTAAGTAATAGTACCTAGTACGTTGTCCTCGATGGTGAGTGTTCATCGGAGGTGAGGGTATCATCTGGAATGCCCCAGTGAAGTGTGGTAGGTCCGCTGTTGTTTTCTATCTACATAAATTATCTTTTGGATAGGGTGGATAGCAATGTGCGGCTGTTTGCTGATGATGTTGTGGTGTACGGGAAGGTGTCGTTGTTGAGTGACTATAGGAGGATACAAGATGACTTGGACAGGACTTGTGATTGGTGTCAAGAATGGCAGCTAACTCTAAATATAGATAAATGTAAATTAATGCAGATGAATAGGAAAAAGAATGCCGTAATGTTTGAATGTGGTTCAAATGGCTCTGAGCACTATGGGACTTAACATCTATGGTCATCAGTCCCCTAGAACTTAGAACTACTTAAACCTAACTAACCTAAGGACAGCACACAACACCCAGCCATCACGAGGCAGAGAAAATCCCTGAACCCGCCGGGAATCGAACCAGGGAACCCGGGCGTGGGAAGCGAGAACGCTACCGCACGACCAATGTTTGAATACTCCGTTAGTAGTGTAGCGCTTGGCATAGTCACGTCGATTAAATATTTGGGCGTAAGATTGCAGGTAATGGCAGTTGTGGGGAAGGCGGATAGTCGTCTTCGTTCATTGATGGAATTTTGGGAAGATGTGGTTCATCTGTAAAGGGGACCGCTTATATAAAACACTAATACGACCTATTCTTGAGTTCTGTTCGAGAGTTTGGGACCCCTATCAGGTCGGATTGAGGGAGGAAATAAAAGCAATTCAGAGGCGGGCTGCTTAATTTGTTACTGGTAGGTTTGATCATCACGCTAGTGTTACGGAAATGCTTTAGGATCTCAGGTGGGAGTCTCTGGAGGAAAGGAGGTCTTCTTTTCGTGAATTGCTACTGAGGAAATTTAGAGAACCAGCATTTGAGGCTGACTTCAGTACAGTTTTACTGCCGCCAACTTATATTTCGCGGAAAGACCACAAAGATAAGATAAGAGAGATTAGGGCTCGTACAGAGGCATATAGGCAGTCATTTTTCTCTCGTTCTGTTTGGGAGTGGAACAGGGAGAGAAGATGCTAGTTGTGGTACGAGGTACCCTCCGCCTCGCACCGTATGGTGGGTTGCGAAGTTTATATGTAGATGTAGATGACTGGTCTAGCAGCATCGCACTACTCAGACTTTATAACCAATGTGCAAATTTAATACTATTTACAAATATAATTGAAGTGCATAAAATTTCTACAAGATATGATTGGAGCCGTCACAAACTCTAGAAGAGGTTTTCCATGTCGACAAATGGGAACAACATGACAGTACCGTGCACAGGTTAACTCACCAGCATCTCTGCCAACGAATTCCGAAAGTCCAGAGATTTCTAGAGGTCTTGAAGTTTTGAAGCACAGAGCACCACATATAATGCTCTCAGAACGTCAAGAACGTCTTTCAGTTAAGGCTGATGTTTGAAGTTCCTTCACGATGTGACCGCCAACCACCAGCATACAAATGACGTCAAGGAGCATTTTAATCTCTCGATGTACGTTGATTACGACCAAAGACACTGAAATACGATACTGCCGGTTGTGCCATTCACATACAACATAGTAAACCAAGGCACCGCACTTTTCACCCATTTTTTTCCTGAACCATGGTAGAAAGGCTAATGGGTACTACGTTTCCGATACAACCTGACGATTCTGATGACGATTATTTAGAACAGATCATCACCAGAACTGGAAAATAAGCAAGATATCTGTGACACATACTATGAAGCGCCAAAGAAACTGTTATGGCCATTCATATTCAAATACAGAGATTTGTAAACAGGCAGAATACAGCGCTGTTGTCGGTAACGCCTATATCAGACAACAAGCGACTGGCGCAGTTGTTCGATCGGTCACTGCTGCTACAATGGCAGGCCATGATTTAAGTGAGTCTGAACTTGGTGTTACAGACGGCGCACGATCGATGGGACACAGCATCTCCGAGGTAGCGGTGAAGTGGGGATTTTCCCGTACAACCATTTCACGAGTGTACCATGGATATCAGGAATCCGGTATAACATCAACTCTTTGACATCGCTGCGGCCGGAAAAAAGATTCTGCAAGAACGGGATCAACAACGACTGATGAGAATCGTTTAAAGTGACAGAAGTGCAACCCTTCGCACATTGCTGTGGATTTCAATGCTGGCCATCAAAACGTGTTCCAATGGTTCAAATGGCTCTGAGCACTATGGGACTTAACATCTGAGGTCATCAGTCCCCTAGAACGTAGAACTACTTAAACCTAACTAACCTAAGGACATCACACACATCCATGCCCGAGGCAGGATTCGAACCTGCGACCGTAGCGTGGCGCGGTTCCAGGCTGTAGCGCCTAGAACCGCTAGGCCACCACGGCCGGCCGAAACATCATCGATATGTGCTTTCGGAACCCAAGGCCCACTCGTGTACCCTTGATGACTGCACGACACAAAGATTTACGCCTCGCCTGAGTCCGTCAACACTGACATTGGACTGTTGATGACTGAAAACCTGTTGCCTGGTCGGAGAGTCTCGTTTAAATTGTATTGAGCGGATGGACGTTTACGGGTATGGGGACAGCCTCATGAATCCATGGACACTGCATGTGAGCAGGGGACTGTTAAAGCTGGTGGAGGCTCTGTAATGGCGTGCGGCTTGTGCAGTTGGAGTCATATGGGACCCTCGATACATCTAGATACGACTCTGACAGGTGACACGTCCGTAAGCGCCCTGTGTGATCACCTGCATCCATTCACGTCCTTTGTGCATTGGGCAATTCCAACAGGACAATGCAACACCCTACACGTCCAGAACTGCTACAGAGTGGCTCCAGGAACACTCTTCTGGGTTTAACTGGGTTTAAACACTTTCGCTGGCCACCAAAGTCCACAGATATGAACATTATTGAGCATATCTGGGATGTCTTGCATCGTGCTGTTCAGTAGTGAATTGCACCACCTATTACTCTTGCGGATTTATGGACAGCCCTGCAAACTTCATGGTGTCAGTTCCCTCTAGTATTACTTCAGACATTGGTCGAGTCCACGCCACGTCATGTTGAAGCACTTCTGCTTGTTCGCGGGGGGCCTACACGATATTAAACAGGTGTACCAGTTTCTTTGGCTCTTCAGTGTGTAAACATTAGACAGAGAAGAGAAGCATTGTGAACGCTATACCGCCAGAACACTGACCTCTAAGTTCCATCTCGGGTGACTTAAAGGTAAAGTAAGTTGAGCAAGCCTGTGGCAGGGCTATTGGTCTGACTGTAGATACAGGACAGCCTTTCTTCGCCATGTCACTAGGAGGGTGCGCATGACAAGCCCAGCAATAACAGTTCTATTACGTTTGCAGCAGCATGGACTATCAGCTCGGAGACCATGGCTACGGTTACCCTTGACGCTGCATCACAGACAGGAGCGCCTGCGATGGGGTACTCAACGACGAACCTGGGTGCACGAATGGCAAAACGTCATTTTTTCGGATGAATCCAGGTTCTGTTTACAGCATCATGACATCGCATCCGTGTTTGGCGACATCGCGGTGAACGCACATTGGAAGCGTGTATTCGTTATCGCCATACTGGCGTATCACCCGGCGTGATGGTATGGGGTGTCATTGGTTACACGTCTCGTTCCCCTCTTGTTCGCATTGACAGCACTTTGAACGGTGGACGTTACATTTCAGAAGTGTTACGACCCGTGGCTCTACCCTTCATTCGATCCCTGCGAAACCCCCCATCTGATTAGGATAATGCACTACCGCATGTTGTAGGTCGTGTATGGAACTTTCTGTATACAGAAAATATTCGACTGCTGTCCTGGCCAGTATATTCTCCAGATCTCTCACCAATTGAAAACGTCTGGTCAATGGTGGCCGAGCAACTGGCTCATCACAGTACGCCAGTCACTACTCTTGATGAACTGTGGTATCGTGTTGAAGCTGCATGGGCAGCTGTACTTGTACACGCCATCCAAGCTCTGTTTGCCTCAATACCCAGGCGTATCAAGGCCGTTATTACGGCCAGAGGTGGTTGTTCTGGGTACTGATTTCTCAAGATCTATGCACCCAAATTGCGTGAAAATGTAATCACATGGCAGTTCTAGTATAATATACTTGTCCAATTAATACTCGTTTATCATCTGCATTTCTTCTTGGTGTAGGAATTTTAATGGCGAGTAGTGTAATATAAAATAAAAGTAGATACGAAACATAAGTTGATGCCATCTGATACCTAATGTGAAAAGGCGTTATTCATTTTAATGCTATACCAGTTTTAAATACTATCATGTTTGCTTACGTAACAGCCCAAAAATCATCAGTGAATCAGAATGTGGTGGACAAGGAAGATATTTGCAGATGCTGAATTTCATTGTCTTGTCTCAATAAGTAAGGCAATTTTCAGAACTAAATTAAAAATTTACACTGAACTGCATAAATGAATGGAAAACATGTTCCGACAATGAGTTATTAGCGGTCGGCAGCTTTGGACTCGTTATCAGGCGCTCTTCGGAGGTAGTTCAAATTCCTAAGTATCTAAAACTGCGTCGTAGATGGGACGTTAAATTCTTATCTTCCTCTGCTACTTTGATTCGTCTTCCCTCACCCCTCCCATACGCAGCAGCCTACTCTCCGTGATTCGGCCCTCTAGCATTCCACCGCTCCGTGCCCCAAGGACGTATTTCTGTACTAAAAGGAAAAGAAAAGCTCACACCCTGCTGTCACGCATTAACTGCAGCTGCTAAGCGCAGACGGAGACGGCGTGAGGGCTTCCAAACAGGGCTTCTCAGCAGGGTCTGAGAGCAGGTTTTGTTCTGTGAACCATGTCTCACTGGACTATGTTGATGACTTGTCTACATAAATTTGCACTTTTTCTTACCTTTATTATCTACATGTCAACTTACCACTATAGAGTTTACTGAACTTCTGAGTTTCTTAAATTTTTCTGCAGTTTCAGGAAACATAGAAGATAGAAGGAAAGAATACAATGAAAAATCTAAATGCGGATTCGCGAACGGGGTTGGGACTTCGCTTCTCCTCAATGCGTGTTCTGTCCCCAAGTCAATGGGCTGTCTGCTTTGGCACACGAGTTTTTGCATTGGCTTTGGTCCTACGCATATCTAAAGATAACACTGAAATTTTTACAGTCCTTCAACTTCCACTAACTACATCATCAGGGACAGGGTAAACTTTAGATTCCCAGTTCTGTCACTTGGAATTTGTACTCCATGCATCCATATAGTTGAAAGTCCCTAGCCGCGTTTTTTTTCTTTTTTTTTTTTTTTTGTCTTTATGTTAAATCAAATCTCAGGAACATCTGCAGGGATTTTGAAACTGTTTTCAGTAATAGCCTGACCCAGGACGAAGATTTGTATGTGCAAGGTGGTCAAAAAAGTGTGGAATACGTGGAGACGTTGTAGTACTCATCGAAAAAAGAAAAATAAGTCCAATAAACATGGGTCCGGAAAAGCATACTTTCCTAGATAAACGCGTGTTTATAGGAAGGGCTTGGTTGGGATATCAGCACAGTCGTTTCATCGGCGCCCGTCAAATGTGTCAGCAGGGTATTATGATGTCTGACTCACAGTACTCTACCTGCTATAAGGTGGTATGCAGTCGGTTGTGTGGCCGAGTCGTGTAGTCGGCTATGTTAACTTTCGTCGTGTTTGTGTGCCTTATGTACAGTACTGTCAAACATGGGTATGTATCATGGCGTTTTACCTTCTTCCAAACATGGAGTGACTTATGTGTTTACTCTCATTGCGCTGTTTGTGCATACAAATGGTGTAGTACATTTACATTTTCTCTCTTCCACCACTTGTTACCAATGGAAACCTACTACTCGACAAGTGAAATGGCGTATATGATATTATGATATGGTTTAGCAAATGGGCGTAGACTGCGAGTCCATGCGCTGTACGCTGAAAAATATACACAGAGTAGAGTGCCCTCTGATAAGCTGTTCGGCAGACTTTTCCAGCGTTGAGCGATACAGACACCCTTGCACCTAGGAAGACTGACAGTAGAAGGTCCCGCATAATCAGAACGCCTGATATAGATAAGCGTGTGCTACGTTAGGTGGAAGAAACCCCTGGGACCAGCGATTAGCTGCAGCAAAAGGCGGTCTCACTCTCTTATCTGGGCGATACTTCATGAACAGTTGCTGTACCCATACCATCCACAGCGCATTCAGGCCCTATGGCCACAGGATCATCATGGCAGACGGCGGTTTTGCCAATGGCTGTTGCAGAAGTGTGCCGTTGATCCACTGTTCACACCCAAAATTTTATTTACCGATGAGTCAGGGTTCACAAGAGATGGTGTTGTGAATTTCCGTAACTAGCATGTATGGGCAGATGTAAATCCCCCAGCAATTCAGGAAAGAGGGCATTAATACAGATTCTTAATAAACGTATGGGCAGGCATATTTGGTGATCGATTAATAGGGCCATACGTGTTATATGACAAAAGTTAACTGGGGCGCATAATCTGGACTCCTCATTAATGTATTGTCTACTTTGTTGGGGGCTGTGCCATTGCAGTAACTAATACAAATGTGGTTCATGTATGATGGCGCACGAGCACACTCTCGTCACATGTGAGCGAACATATGATGCAGACATTTCAGGACCGCTGCATTGGTCGAGGGGGGAGGGGCACACATTGGCCTGCTTGTTCTCAAGACCTTAATCCTCTAGACTGGTCTATGCCGCGCCAATAAACGATGTGCGGACACTACAGGGTAGTCTGTCAGCAGGCACAACAACAACCGAGTATACTTCAAAGAGTGCGTCATCCCTTACGCCTGAGGGCAAAGGAGTGCACTGTCATGAATGGACGCCACGTTGAACACATCCTGTAAATACGTGTCTATCGCAGAAAGTATGCATTTACCGAAGCATATTTATTGGAAATATCTCAGAAAGTATGCATTTCCAGACCCACGTTTATTGGACTTATTTTTCTTATTTCGATGAGTACTATCACATCTCAAAGCATTCGGCAGAGCAGTAAAGTAAACAGCCACTGCAACTCAAGAGAGCAGTGAGGCTCGACTAGAATCTATATACATCTACATATATAACAAATTAATATCCCCTGCCTCGTTTTCCTGCCTGTATGTGAAGATTAATCTCAGGAAATACTGTAGGTCTTACGGTTTTGGTTCAAATGGCTCTAAGCACTATGGGACTTAACATCTGAGGTCATCAGTCCCCTAGACTTAGAACTACTTAAACCTAACTAACCTAAGGACATCACACACATCCATGCTCGAGGCAGGATTCAAACGTGCGACCGTAGCAGCAGCGCGGTTCCAGGGTGAAGCGTCTAGAACCGCTCGGCCCATACGGTTTTCACCAATAGATAGTGTGATTCACAAGGAAAATATGTGTATATATTTTGTTACTACACCAGAGAAGTCGTCTGGCCGTAGATAAGTAGTGCTACTCCTGCGAAGCAGGGGCACTTCGCTAGTAAATTATAATTTAGTCAAATCGTAGGTATTTTTCTAGCCTCCTCCAGTAATCACTTCGCGTTTCCTTATTCAGCATCTGGCAGTCTCTTAAATCAAGGCACAAATATTTACTTCTATTATGGTTGCTGTAGCCGGCCGGAGTGGCCGTGCGGTTCTAGGCGCTACAGTCTGGAGCCGCGTGACCGCTACTGTCCCAGGTTCGAATCCTGCCTCGGGCATGGATGTGTGTGATGTCCTTAGGTTAGATAGGTTTAAGTAGTTCTAAGTTCTAGGGGACAGATGACCTCCGAAGTTAAGTCCCATAGTGCTCAGAGCCATTTGAACCATTTTTGAACTTCTGTCTCTATGCTGCTCATTTTTGGAACACAACCTACGACCAGCTTAGAGACAGAATTGATGACACTTTCTGCAGGACCTGACCATCATTTTGCAGGACGATGCTCAATCACGTACAGCATAAGCTGTTACTGATTTGTTTGACTGATTGGGCTGCTAAGTGCAACACCACCTACTGCACTCCCCTGACTTAAGCCCTCGTGAGTTCAGCTCGATTTCTAAACTGAAGGAAACATTCGCTTCAGAACTACTACAAATTCATCATACAATAGACCGCGCCGCTCGAACTGTCAACACAACTGGCACTGCTAAGAGTGTTTTACGACTTCCACATCGCTGGCAACGGGTTATACACAATACTGGTGACTACTTTGAAGGTCAGTAAAACTTTGAAACACGTATCTATTTTGTACGAGCTGTAAATAAGTAGTTGTCACTATTAAAATTCCAACCCTCGTATTAAACTGAAACAGCCAATCAGAATTTTTAAAAATTAAAAAAACGTAACTAGCCAAGTTGTGTTTCTTCTTATCCCCAGCCAGTCACACCAAACTACTAAAAATCCAAGCTGGTGGAAATAGACCAATTGTGATGATGCCAAATCAAGTCCTTCTCCTGCTCTCCCTTCCAGCCTATCTCCAACGAACCATAGTAAAATATTAAAAATTCAACATGCTGGAAACAGATCAACTACGTACTTTATACCCTCTCCCAGTGTTCTGTCGAACCAGTCAGAGGATAGTATTAACATGATCTGTAAAACTTGCCGGCCCTTGTAACCGAACGGTTCTAAGCGCTTCTGTCTGAAACCGCACGACCGCTACGGTCGCAGGTTCGAATTCTGCCTCTGGCATGGATGTGTGTGATGTCCCTAGGTTAGTTAGGTTTAAGCAGTTCTAAGTTCTAGGAGACTGATAACCTCAGATGTTAAGTCCCATAGTGCTCAAAGCCATTTGAACCATTTGAGCGTAAAACTTGTTTCAAATTATATTATTTCCAAAGAACATATCAAGTCACATCGTTTCCCCCTCCCTCAGTCCTCATCTCCAGCCAAATATAGAGAAATATTAAACATGCATGACATGGAAATAAACCAATTGTTCTTTACTTACCATCCCCTCATCTATACAACCATTCATAGTGTAGTATTAGAAAATGTGGTCAAATATGCAGTAAAAAATATAATCTTAAGTTGAAAGTCAAAGATATTAATTTTTACTTTATATTTTATTTTATTTATTTATTGTTCCGTGGGACCAAATTACGGAGAAGTCTCCATGGTCATGGAACAAGTCAATACATGAAATTATAACACGATATTAGAAACAGATAAAATGAAATATAAAAAACATATTCAGGTGACAAATAAGTTTAAATAAAGAAAATCAACAATGTAACACAGGAATTTGCTTAATTTTTTAGATCTTCCAGGAGCTCCTCGACAGAATAGAAGGAGTGAGCCATGAGGAAACTCTTTAGTTTAAACTTAAAAGGGTTTGGGCTACTGCTAAGATTTTTGAGTTCTTGTGGTAGCTTATTGAAAATGGATGCAGCAGAATACTGCACTCCTTTCTGCACAAGTGTCAAGGAAGTGCATTCCACATGCAGATTGGATTTCTGCCTAGTATTAACTGAGTGAAAGCTGCAAACTCTTGGGAATAAGCTAATATTGCAAACAACAAATGACATTAAAGAAAATATATACTGTGAGGGAAATGTCAGAATTCCCAGACTATTGAATAGGGGTCGACAAGAGGTTCTTGAACTTACACCACATATAGCTCGAACAGCCCGTTTTTGAGCCAAAAATACCCTTTTTGAATCAGAAGAATTACTCCAAAAAACACCATACGACATAAGCGTATGAAAATATGCGAAGTAGACTAGTTTTCGTGTTGAAGTGTCACTTATTTCAGATACTGTTCTAATGGTAAATAAAGCAGCATTTAGTTTCTGAACAAGATCCTGGATATGGGCTTTCCACAACAGCTTACTATCTATCCGAAAGCCTAGGAACTTGAACTGTTCCGTCTCGCTTATAATATGCCGATTCTGTCTGATCAAAATATCGGTTCTTGTTGAATTGTGAGTTAGAAACTGTAAAAACTGAGTCTTACTGTGATTTAGCATCAAATTATTTTACACAAGCCACGAACTTATTTCATGAACTACATTATTTGATACTGTTTCAATATTACACACAAGTTCCTTCACTACCAAGCTGGTGTCATCAGCAAACAGAAATATTTTTGAATCACCTGTAATACTAGAAGGCATATCATTTATATAAATAAGAAACAGCAGTGGCCCCAGCACCGACCCTTTGGGAACGCTCCACTTAACAGTGCCTCATTGGAACTGAACATCACTACCACACTCAATATTGCGGAGAATTACCTTCTGCTTTCTGTTCTTAAAGTAAGAGGCGAACCAATTGTAAGCTACTCCTCTTACTCTATAATGGACCAAGTTCTGCAGTAATATTTTGTGGTCAACACAGTCAAAAGCATTCGTTAAATCAAAGAAATCTCCTAGCGTTCGCAACCTTTTATTTAATCCCTCCAAAACCTCACAGAGAAAAGAGAATATAGCATTTTCAGTTGTTAAACCATTTCTAAAACCAAACTGAACATTTGACAGCAAATTATGTGAATTTAAATGCTCCAGTAACCTTGTATATACAACCTTCTCGATAACTTTAGCAAACACCGATGGCATAGAAATAGGTCTATAATTGTCAATATTATCCCTGTCTCCCTTTTTATAAAGTGGCTTCACTACCGAGTACTTTAATCGGTCAGGAAACCGACCACTCCTAAAGGAAAAGTTACAGATATGGCTAAGTACTGGGCTAACATACATAGAACAATACTTCAGTATTCTGCTAGATACCCCGTCATATCCATGAGAGTTCTTGGTCTTTAGTGATTTAATTATTAACTCAATCTCCCTCTTATCAGTATCATGGAGGAGCATTTCAGGTAACAGTCTCGGAACACTTTTTTCTAAGAGCGCTATATGATTCCCTGTTGCGACTAGCTTTCTATTTAGTTCACCTGCTTCCCACACTTCTCTCTGCTTCAATCAGAGCGTAGCATTACTATTACAGTGTAACTCCATCTGGGATGTGGGCGAAAGTATCTGAATTATTTATCAAAAAATACGTCAAGGCATTTGAATCGCAAAAACTCCGAAAATATTGTCAACCATATTTTTACTACTTACTTCCAAAATACCGTTTACGAACAATCCCACCAGTCACATCGGTAAATCTTATTCAATATGGAACGGTGAAATGAGTACATAGCGTATGCTCTAGAAATATTTAAAACTAACATTTACTTATGAAATATAAATAATGAATTAGGATTAAATAGCTGTCTGACACAGGTATTATCGTACATACTATTCCATAAACACTGAAAACTCACCAAGCGATGTCTCCACTGTTGAAAAGTGGCACATGGTCAGTCTCTGTCCCACGAGTTGCTCTCACTGTCATCAACAGGTGCTTGCACTGGTAAAAACGTTCAAAATTCCATCTATGGACCAAAGTTAGCTTAAGGCAGAACAAAGCCTTAAATTAAGTACTTTTCACGTCTGAAGTTGGCGCAGGATATAAAACCTTTGAGACACCAACCAATGCTATATACCTCCCAGTGACTGTTCAGCCATTAGAAGATCTCAAGCGCAGTATTGTTGACCAAGAAGGGCGTCTCATCGACTTCCAAAGTGCAGAAATCATAATGTTTTCAGTTGAAGCAAGATGGGCGTACAGTATAAAAACAACACACGCAACCAGATGCACACCACTTCACAATGGAAACACAATGAGTTACCACCAAAGAACTATTCACTCCTTAAATCGCTGGGCTTGAACTGCACAACGTCATCACTCATTATAACTGCCACAGTCAAATATGATGAACAAAGCATACGTCAGTAACACTTCCGACATAAACCTTTTGCTTGAACAGCGTTTGATAACAATGACATGATCAGGATTGTTACTCAACAGCAGGATTATTTCGCCATACCAAAGGACAGTTTTGTACACTTGGAGGGAAAATTTGTGAAAAAAGTCGATAGAGGCATTACAGCAATATCTCATGTTACACATAAAGCATTTGGATTCCTATTTCTGGAATATTAGTTCAAATGATTCAAATGGCTCTGTACACTATCGGATTTAACTGCTGAGGTCATCAGTCCCCTATCACACACATCCATGCCCGAGGTAGGATTCGAACCTGCGACCCTAGCGGTCGCGCGCTTCCAGATCTGTACGCCTAGAACTGCTCGGCCACTCCGGCGGGCGAATATTATTTCAATGACACATTGGTACACGTGCAGAGAGTGGCAGGGAGTACCAAAAACCCGCTCAAATGACACACAATGCAGCTGACAAGTCTAGAAGAAGGAGTCCTGAAATGCTATAGCGGTTAACGGTAGAACTAACAAGGTATGTGTAAGGAGCCACCATCTCGGCGAACAGGGATTTACGTACAATACAGACCCAGCTTGACTTATTGGATACCCGGCTGGCTGCCCTACATAGGATGTGAGAAGAGCTGCCAGCTGTGTTAGAGTTAATTACTTCTCCAGAAGATAAAACAGTAGCACTTGTTATCACCTTGCCACAGTGAAGGTCAATGCCGAAAATGCTAGTCAGCATGTACTAATCCAATATGCGGTTGCGAGCTTAAGTGTCCAGTATGAGTGCAATACCATTCACGCATACCTTGCGATGTGTGTGTGTATGGAGGGGGGGGGGGGGGGATTTGGGAAAGTTCGTGCAAGCAGATCAAAAGTCCTAATTACACTATGAAGGAAAAGGAACGGCTACACTGAGACGTACTCCACGCCAGCCGTCAACTCAAAGTGGATATTCCCATCTTAGCTACAGCTAGATGTTGTGTGCACTAGCTGCAGGTCTACAGGCCACGTGTCGTTCTGCCACTGCAGGGAGATGGGCCTAGAGCTAGCTGACATCAACTGACTCTAGGATGCCCTTTTGGGTTCCTTGGTACCAGTATGGTTTCAGGTTCCTTTTGCACTGTCTTCACTGTGGGTACTGGCTGATCGTTGCATTTGCGTGACCGGCCTACACCGGAGTTTACTGCCGGCTGCATGCTTGGGGTCGGCAGGTCCGACACATCCCCGCACCGCAGAGGTGCTGACTTCGCTTCTTCTGCAGCTGCCTATCTGATATGGGGTCGGCGTGCTGGTGGCAGTCTCCTGGTACTGCGTGCTGAGTCGAGCAAACACCGCCGCCAAGGAAAAATAAGTGCCACTGACGCACTAACTACTTCGGCAGTACGAATTTTACTAAATAAATCGTGCTATTACAATGAAGCGCCAAAGAAACTGGTATAGGCAAGTGTATTCAAATACAGAGATACGTAAATCGGCCGAATTAGCCGCTGCAGTCGGCAACGCCTACATAAGACAATAAGTGTCTGGCGCAGTTGTTCGATCGGTTACTGCTACTACAATGGCAGTTTACCAAGATTTAAGTGAGTTTGAGTGTGGTGTTATAGTCGGCGCGAGAGCCATGGGACATAGCATCTCCGAGGCAGCGATGATGAGGGGATTACCTCGTACGACCATTCCACGAGTGTACTGTGAATATCATAAATACCGTAAAACATCACGTCTCCGACATCGCTGCGGGCAGAAAAAGATCCTGCAAGAACGGGACCAACGACGAGCGAAGAGAATCGTTCAACGTAGCAGAAGTGTGGGCCATCAAGTGTCAGCGCACGAACCATTCAACGGAACATCACCTGCATGGGCTTTCGGAGCAGAATGCCCAATCGTGTACCCTTGATGATTGCACGACACAAAGCTTTACGCCTCTCCTGGGTCCGTCAACACCGGCATTAGACTGTTGATGACTGGACACATGTTGCCTGGTCGGAGGAGTCTCGTTTTAAATTGTATCGAGCGGATGGATGTGTACGGATATGCAGACAATGTCATGAATCCATGGATCCTGCATGTCAGCAGGCGACTGATCAAGCTGGTGGAGGCTCTGTAATGGTGTGGGGCGTGTGCAGTTGGAGTAAAATGGGGCACCTAGTACGTCTAGATACGACTCTGACAGGTGACACATACGTAAGCATCCTGTCTGATCACCTGCATCCATTCATGTCCGTTGTGCAGTCCGACACCACAAACGTTCAGAATTGCTATAGCGTGGCTCCAGGAACACTCTTCTGAGTTTATACACTTCCGCTGGCCACCAAACTCCTTAGTTATGAACATTATTGAGCATATCTGGGAGGTCTTGCAAAGCGCTATTCAGAAGAGATCTCCACCCCTAGTACTCTTACGGATTTATGGACAGCCCTGCAGGATTCATGGTGTCAGTTCCCTCCAGCAGTACTTCAGACATTAGTCGAGTCCATGCCACGTCGTGCTGCGGTACTTCTGCGTGCTCGCGGGGGCCCTCCGCGATATTAGGCAAGTGTACCAATTTCTTTGGCTCTTCAGTGTATTTACACTACCTTATGATACCATGACGCCTGTGAAACTAGTTTTTTCGTACCTGATGTTCTGTCTACGGTCTTGCAATGTCGTCATGGTCTGTTACAAGGTCAATAAAACTCCAGATCATACTAACTCCATTATAGCTGGTACGAAACATAACCCACCCTTTTCACACACAATATGCTTCGAACTACGTGTGTAGGCCAACAGGTTCTTTACTCTTAGATTTCCAGAAAGTGTTATACACTGTACCACACCGTGAATTATTAACAAAGGTCAAACATACAGTATAGGATTCCAAATCTGTCACTGCCTCGGAGAAATTTTGAGTAATAAAACCCAGTACGTTGCCCTGAGTATTCATGAGAGGCAACAGTAACGTAACGAGGGCCACAGGGTAGAGTGATAGGGAAACTCCCGTTCTCCATGTAGTTAAATGATCTGCCGCAGAGAGTAGGCAGCAATCTGAGGCTGTTTGCTGATATCGCTGCTGTATATGGGAAAGAGTCATGTCGTGGCAGTCAGATTGAATTTCTATTTAGCGTGATGAATTGCAACTCGTTTCAAATGTGAATAAATGTAACTTACAGCTGAAGGGTAGGCAAATCATGTCATTCATGATCGAATAAAGCATTAATGGTATGCTGTTTGACTTTATCAAGACGATTATATATCGTGGCGTAACGTTACGAAACGACATGAAGTGAAACGAACGCATGAGGTCGGTTTTTGGGAATGAGAAATGCCGATTGCGGTTTACTGGGAAACTTCAACTATAGAGGAGACTACATGCAGAAAACATGCACGCAACATTCTTGATTTCTGTTGAAGTGTTTGGGTTAGATTAATGGCAAACATATAGGCAGTTCAGTGGTGAGCTGCTATATTTTTTACTGGTCGGGTCGGTCAGTAGAAGATTGTTATTGAAGAGCTTAGATGAATGTTCTTCGAAGGAAGACGACAATGCTTCCACAAAGTTATATTGATTAATATCACTCCACTCCAACACTACCTCGGTGGCACTGTTACAGCCCGAGGCAGGATTCGAACCTGCGACCGTAGAGGTCGCGCGCTTCCCGACTGTAGCGCCTAGAACCGCTCGGCCACCCCGGCCGGTTGTGGGTGGGTTTATTGTTGATAAGTTGCACCTCATACATTGCTCCACTGAAAGCGATTGAAGTAAGGCGCAACGACACTAAGGTTTTCCCACCAGTGAAGTAACCACACCACAGTACTTTAATATCTGTCTGTTATTCCGTTGCTGTGTGTTGTGTTTATCGTTTTGGTGAAAGTATGTTACAAAATTTTCCATTGTTGCGAAGTTATTTTCACAGAAACAAAGGAACTGGGGCAACAAGTCGAATAAAACATGATTACGTTATTACTCTGTAGCGAGCCACCAGAGACTATGGGTCCCTAATATCAAAATACTCAGAAAATATTCCCGAACATCTTCCAAAATTTTGGTGGTCGAGTTAGAGTTCACCCTCTATATGCTTTTCGTCTCAATATTGTAGTTTTAATAACTCAGCAGACACTGCTGCGAATCCACTGTTTATTAACCTTTGGATGCACTTCACTTATGAAACAATACAATACATACAATACGTGTCAAGATACAGGAGTTGGACAAAAATATGGAAGCATCAAAAATACAACACATTACCATGCCTAACTCAGTGTAGGAAACCTGTTTGCATTCAAAACAGCTTCCAGTCGTCTCTAAATGGTACATACAGGTCCTGTGTGGTTTTCAAGGGAATCTTATACCACTGTTCCTGTAAAATAAGTTGGCTAGCGATCACGCGCTCTTCTTTCCAAAGTAGATCACAAATGCTAAATGATATTGAGATCTCGTGACTATGGTGGCCAGGGTTGACGAGATATTTCATCCTTCTGCTCACAAAAAAAAAAATGCGAGCTATCTGAACAGGGGCCGTGTCGTCTTGGAAAACAGCATCACAACTGTGGAACAAGCATTGTCCATGGGATAGACCCAATCAGCCAAAATGTCACATGATCCTTGGCAGAAATTCGACTTTGCCGAGTAACCATGGGGTCCATGGAATGCCAGGCTGTAGCTACTCAAATCATCACCGAAATCCCGCCATATTTCAGTCTTGTGACGTAAACTCGGCCAGAAGCTGGAAATAGGGTGAAACAAGACTCATCCGACCAAATTACGTTTGAAATTCTAGCTCGCACTGCGATTCCGTGCTTATAGAGGCCCGTTCGTATTGTTTTGATGCTGTCATGACTGCGACATTCAGTTCTGTAATTACTTTTGCAACCGTCGTACTCATATTTTTCGGAACCGTGCGACTGCTACGGTCGCAGGTTCGAATCCTGCCTCGGGCATGGATGTGTGTGATGTCCTTAGGTTAGTTAGGTTTAAGTAGTTCTAAGTTCTAGGGCACTAATGACCACAGCAGTTGAGTCCCATAGTGCTCAGAGCCATTTGAACTATTTAAACTCATATTTTTCGTCACAATCCTCTTCCATAACCGTCTGTCACGATCAGTCTCATCCATGTTGGACTTAGCGAGTGATGTTTTTCCGCTTTCCCTGTATGCGGTATAAATCTTCGACAGAGTGTCCCTTGAAACATCAAACAATTCGGTTCCCTGGGTTACGGAAACACTCATCATAGGAGCTCAAACAGTTTCCCCACGTTCGATTTCACTTAGTTCCGACAAAATACACCTATAAGTACACAGAATACTGTTCTGACTACGATGGACACTAGTAATGTACTGAGGACATTACACAGGTGCTTTTTGTTATCAAATACGACAGCAACGTGGCTAGCATCTGCATTTATGTTCAGCCATACATTTCTCGCAGTGAGTCCATATTTTTGACCAACCCCGGTATGTATATTGTGGTGTACTATTTTACCTAAAATTACTTTTTGTTTCAAATGCAACTGTGCGTTAGAATGAAGTGTTATGAGGGACCTACGAAGCGATAAATAAAACAGTGACCTCAAGAAGATTGCTACCAATTTAAGACGAATATTCTTTTTCTAGGATGACTTTTTTTCTGGTGATAGATTTTCGACACGAAGGACGTAAGCTAATCATGGTGCACAATGATTTCTTCGCTTATGGAGTACCACCAGTTTCAAAACCACATTACCCGCGAACGGAAGGTGATAAGGCTTCCTTCGAAAATAAAAAAGTAATTTTGAAGTGTTGCCCACACTTAATCTGTAGGACTTTATGACCTAAAGTGCATCAAATGAAGTGTCTACAGGGCACATCAAGCGATATAAAATTTTAGAATCACATACGATTCGTCAGTTTCGAAGTATCATAATTACCAAAACGAATAATGAAGCAATAAACAATAGTTCATGAAGTCGTGATGTTAGACTAAGATTGAAAATTCATAATTTTGTTAGCCGCGTTGTCTCCTAAAATTCGACTGAGAAACAAATACGCTGTGGAAGGATCACGCTGGAAGAGAAAGTATCGCGTGTGATAGTTGCTTCGAGTGAACGACGCCTTTGCTCGCACTGGTAAGTTCTGTCGCCTTGTCACAGGATACATAATTGGTGACAGAACTTCCTCGGTAGTTTTATGTCGCTTTTGCGTGTTGCTAGGTAGTATCCACTTCTGTATGGTTCCATATGCCCACTAGAAGTTTTGTCGCCTGGCAACCTGTTGCCACTGATAGTTGCTTCTCATGTGAATGCAGCCTAGATACATCCCAAAGATTGCACCGGTAGTTTTTAAGCTGATTTTTGGTGCCAAGTATTATGAAAGCCCCGCTTATTTTCAGACAATTTTCACACTATCACAGTTCTTGACAGTGTGTCTGCTTTTGATTACTTCAATCTTCTCATCTGTTGTATTTCTTGGGCTCCGAGACAAGTATTTTACCTGTTTACGGCAATGATCATAAGTACTGATGGAAAATTGCTGAAACTGAAAAAAATATTGAAAGTTCCATACACAGTAAACGATACTGTTGTGTAATACTTCGTTCAAAGATTTTGAGACACCTGTGCTACAAGTGTAAGAAATCACTTCTTACGCTGGCTCAGAATCACCCTACTTTTACTTCAAAATCAGAGGCTCATTTTTTGGATTAGGAATAGTAAAGCATATTGCGATATTGGCCGAAACACCATGAGCAGATTTGATACAAATAAGTACCCCACTCATACAGTTATAATTGGTAGAGACTTCAATCTACCCTCGATTTGTTGGCGAAAATATACGTTGAAAGCAGGTAGTAGACAGAAAACATTTTCGGAAATTGTACTAAACGCATTCTCTGAGAATTACTTTGAACAATTAGTTCATGAGCTCACACGAATTGTAAATGGTTGCGAAAACACCCTTGACCTCTTAGCCACAAATAATCCTGATCTAATAGAGAGCGTCATCACGGATACAGGGATTACTGAACACAAGGTCATTGTAGCGAGGCTCAAGACCATATCAACCATAACCACTAAAAATAAACGCAAAATATATCTATTTAAAACAGCAGGTAAAAATTCGCTTGATGCCTTCCTAAGAGAGAGAGTCTCCACTCCTTCCAAGCTATTTATGTAAGTGCAGACCAGACATGGCTCAAATTCAAAGATACAGTATCGACAGCAATAGATTGATTCATACCGCAAAAGTTAATAAGAGACGGGACTGATCCATCATGGTTCACAAAACACGTCAGAACACTGTTGCAGAATAAACGAAAAAAGCATGCCAAATTCAGAAGCACGCAAAATCTCCAAGACTGGCTAAGTTTCACGGAAGCTCGAAATTTAGTGCGGACGTCAATCCGAGGTGCTTTTAATAATTTCCACAATGAAACATTGTCTCAAAATACGGTAGAAAATCCAAGGATATTTTGGTCATATGTAAAGTACACCAGTGGCAAAAAACATTCAATACCGTCACTGCTCGTTAGCGATGGAAATGTTACCGATGATGGTGCCACTAAAGCGGAGTTACTAAATACAGTTTTCCATAATTCCTTCACGAAAGAAGACGAAGTAAATATTCCAGAATTCGAAACCAGAACAGCTGTTAGCATGAGTGACATAAAAGTATATATTTTAGGTATTTTACCTGTTTACGGCAATGATCATAAGTACTGATGGAAAATTGCTGAAACTGAAAAAATATTGAAAGTTCCATACACAGTAAACGATACTGTTGTGTAATACTTCGTTCAAAGATTTTGAGACACCTGTGCTACAAGTGTAAGAAATCACTTCTTACGCTGGCTCAGAATCACCCTACTTTTAGTTCAAAATCAGAGGCTCATTTTTTGGATTAGGAATAGTAAAGCATATTGCGATATTGGCCGAAACACCATGAGCAGATTTGATACAAATAAGTACCCCACTCATACATATACACTCCTGGAAATGGAAAAAAGAACACACTGACACCGGTGTGTCAGACCCACCATACTTGCTCCGGACACTGCGAGAGGGATGTACAAGCAATGATCACACGCACGGCACAGTGGACACACCAGGAACCGCGGTGTTGGCCGTCGAATGGCGCTAGCTGCGCAGCATTTGTGCACCGCCGCCGTCAGTGTCAGCCAGTTTTCCGTGGCATACGGAGCTCCATCGCAGTCTTTAACACTGTTAGCATGCCGCGACAGCGTGGACGTGAACCGTATGTGCAGCTGACGGACTTTGAGCGAGGGCGTATAGTGGGCATGCGGGAGGTCGGGTGGACGTACCGCCGCATTGCTCAACACGTGGGGCGTGAGGTCTCCACAGTACATCGATGTTGTCGCCAGTGGTCGGCGGAAGGTGCACGTGCCCGTCGACCTGGGATCGGACCGCAGCGACGCACGGATGCACGCCAAGACCGTAGGATCCTACGCAGTGCCGTAGGGCACCGCACCGCCACTTCCCAGCAAATTAGGGACACTGTTGCTCCCGGGGTATCGGCGAGGACCATTCGCAACCGTCTCCATGAAGCTGGGCTACGGTCCCGCACACCGTTAGGCCGTCTTCCGCTCACGCCCCAACCTCGTGCAGCCCGCCTCCAGTGGTGTCGCGACAGGCGTGAATGGAGGGACGAATGGAGACGTGTCGTCTTCAGCGATGAGAGTCGCTTCTGCCTTGGTGACAATGATGGTCGTATGCGTGTTTCGGGCCGTGCAGGTGAGCGCCACAATCAGGACTGCATACGACCGAGGCACACAGGGCCAACACCCGGCATCATGGTGTGGGGAGCGATCTCCTACACTGGCCGTACACCTCTGGTGATCGTCGAGGGGACACTGAATAGTGCAGGGTACATCCAAACCGTCATCGAACCCATCGTTCTACCATTCCTAGACCGGTAAGGGAACTTGCTGTTCCAACAGGACAATGCACATCCGCATGTATCCCGTGCCACCCAACGTGCTCTAGAAGGTGTAAGTCAACTACCCTGGCCAGCAAGATCTCCGGATCTGTCCCCCACTGAGCATGTTTGGGACTGGGTGAAGCGTCGTCTCACGCGGTCTGCACGTCCAGCACGAACGCTGGTCCAACTGAGGCGCCAGGTGGAAATGGCATGGCAAGCCGTTCCACAGGACTACGTCCAGCATCTCTACGATCGTCTCCATGGGAGAATAGCAGCCTACATTGCTGCGAAAGGTGGATATACACTGTACTAGTGCCGACATTGTGCATGCTCTGTTGCCTGTGTCTATGTGCCTGTGGTTCTGTCAGTGTGATCATGTGATGTATCTGACCCCAGGAGTGTGTCAATAAAGTTTTTCCTTGCTGGGACAATGAATTCACGGTGTTCTTATTTCAATTTCCAGGAGTGTATAATTGGTAGAGACTTCAATCTACCCTCGATTTGTTGGCGAAAATATACGTTGAAAGCAGGTAGTAGACAGAAAACATTTTCGGAAATTGTACTAAACGCTTTCTCTGAGAATTACTTTGAACAATTAGTTCATGAGCTCACACGAATTGTAAATGGTTGCGAAAACACCCTTGACCTCTTAGCCACAAATAATCCTGATCTAATAGAGAGCGTCATCACGGATACAGGGATTACTGAACACAAGGTCATTGTAGCGAGGCTCAAGACCATATCAACCATAACCACTAAAAATAAACGCAAAATATATCTATTTAAAACAGCAGGTAAAAATTCGCTTGATGCCTTCCTAAGAGAGAGAGTCTCCACTCCTTCCAAGCTATTTATGTAAGTGCAGACCAGACATGGCTCAAATTCAAAGATACAGTATCGACAGCAATAGATTGATTCATACCGCAAAAGTTAATAAGAGACGGGACTGATCCATCATGGTTCACAAAACACGTCAGAACACTGTTGCAGAATAAACGAAAAAAGCATGCCAAATTCAGAAGCACGCAAAATCTCCAAGACTGGCTAAGTTTCACGGAAGCTCGAAATTTAGTGCGGACGTCAATCCGAGGTGCTTTTAATAATTTCCACAATGAAACATTGTCTCAAAATACGGTAGAAAATCCAAGGATATTTTGGTCATATGTAAAGTACACCAGTGGCAAAAAACATTCAATACCGTCACTGCTCGTTAGCGATGGAAATGTTACCGATGATGGTGCCACTAAAGCGGAGTTACTAAATACAGTTTTCCATAATTCCTTCACGAAAGAAGACGAAGTAAATATTCCAGAATTCGAAACCAGAACAGCTGTTAGCATGAGTGACATAAAAGTATATATTTTAGGTGTTGCGAAACAACTCAAATCACTTAAGGAAGGCCGGCTGGTGTGGCCGAGCGGTTCTATACGCTTCAGTCCAGAACCGTGTAACCGCTACGGTCGCAGGTTCAAATCTTGCCTCGGACATGGATGTGTGTGATGTCCTTAGGTTAGTTAGGTTTAAGTAGTTCTACGTTCTAGGGGAATGATGACCTCAGATGTTAAGTCCCATAGTGCTCAGAGCCCTTTTTGAACTTAAGGAAGGCGAGTCTTCCGCTCCAGATGGTACACCGATCAGGTTCCTTTCAGAGTATGCAGACACAATAGCGCCTTTCTTAGCAATCATAAACAACCGCTCACTTGACGAAAGTTCTGTTCCTCAAGACTGGAAAGTAGCACAGGTCACACCGATATTCGAGAAAGGAAATAGGAGTAACCCATTGAATTACAGACCCATTTCGCTGACGTCAATTTGCAGTAGGATTTTGGGGCATATACTGTACTCGAACATTATGAATCACCTTGTAGAAAGTGACTTATTGATACATAACCAACACGGATTCAGAAAATATCGTTCTTGTGCAACACTGCTAGGTCTTTATTCCCACGAAGTAATGTGTGCTGTCGACAAGGGATCTCAGATCGATTCCATATTCCTAGACTTCCAGAAGGATTTTGATACCGTTCCTCACAAGCGACTATTAATCAAATTGCGTGCATATGGAGCATCGTCTCAGTTGTGTGACTGGATTCGTGATTTCCTCTCAGAGAGAGGTCACAGTTCGTAGTGATAGACGGTAAATCGTCGAGTAGAACAGAAGTGATATCTGGCGTTCCGCAAGGTAGTGTCATAGGCCCTCTGCTGTTCCTGATTTACATAAATAAACTAGGTGATAATCTGAGTAGCCCCCTTAGATTGTTTGCAGATGACGCTGTAATTTACCGTCTAGTAAAATCATCAGACGATCAATTCCAATTACAAGATGATATAGAGAGAATATCTGTATGGTGCGAAAAGTGGCAATTGGCACTAAGTAAAGAAAAGTGCGAGGTCATTCACATGGGTACTAAAAGAAATCCAATAAAATTTGGGTGTACGATAAATCGCACAAATTTAAAGGCTGTCAATTCGACTAAATACTTAGGAATTACAATTACGAGCAACTTAAATTGGGAAGACCACATAGATAATACTGTGGGGAAGGCGAAACAAAGACTGCGCTTTGTTGGCAGAACACTTAGAAGATGCTACAAACCCACTAAAGAGACAGCCTATATTATACTTATCCATCCTCTGCTGGAATAATGCTGCGCGGTGTGGGATCCTTACCAGGCAGGATCGACGGAGGACATCGGAAAAGTGCAAAGAAGGGCAGCTCGTTTCGTGTTATCGCGCATTAGGGGTGAGAATGTCACTGATATGATACGCGAGTTGGGGTCGCAGTCACTGTAACAAAGGCAGTTTTCTTTGCGGCGAAATCTATTTACGAAATTTCAATCACTAACTTTCTCTTTCGAATGCGAAAATATTTTGTTGACACCCACCTACGTAGGGAGAAATGATCATCATAATAAAATAAGAGAAAGCAGAGCTCGAACGGAAAGATTTAGGTGTTCCTTTTTCCATCGCGCCATTCGAGAGTGGAATAGCAGAGATGTTGTATGAAAATGGTTCGATGAAACCTCTGCCAGGCACTTAAGTGTGAATTGCAGAGTAACCATGTAGATGTAGATGTAGATGTATCTCAGCCTCCTCTGCCAGTATCCGGAAAGATCCAGATACGAATTAGCACGCTGACGTCAGTCATTGCTTGTTTTGGCGTGGGACACAGTATACAAACGGTTGCACTCTCTGGCCTCAAAGAGTGGAGGCATAGCTTCTCCGGTATAAGGATTGCGCTTCTTCACTACCTCACACACTGAGCACACACTGGTGGAATTTGCTATCCCGTGCCGCTTACTTCACACGGGATGTCAGTACCCACCGACGATCGATAGAACCCTTCCCTCTTGCACCTGCGCTGAAGTCCAGCTAGCGGGGGAAAATTAGTGAAAAAAATTGTGTAGTAGTTAATTTTTGTACAGTGGTAGGCAGGAGTGCTAGGAGCAACACACAAAAAATCGTGACTGGTAGGGTTTGAGCTTGGGGATGGGTTACGGGGGCGTTAAAAAGGACACTTTTTTATGTTTTTCTTGAATAGCTCAAAAACTACGACTCCTAGTGAAAATGTCTCCGAGTACAAAATTACATTACTTTAAATTTCCTACAAAACAGGTCCGACTCGTTTTTACTCTTGGGCTAATACAGGGTGACAATTATTGAACTACACGATTAAAAAAAAAAACGTAAATTAGATACAAACTACAGCGTGCACGCACTTTATTCAACATGTAAACGTCGCTACAGATATTCGGATTTAGGTTATGACATGTTCGACATGCCTGCCATCATTGGCGATGATATGGCCCAAACGAATAGCGTAATTCTGCATGACTCGCTGAAGTGTCGGAACATCGATGCTATCGACGACCTTCTGAATGGTTGTTTTCCGCTTAGAAATGGTTTTGGGGTTGTTGCTGTACACCTTGTCTTTAATATAGCCCCACATAAAAGAATGACATGTGTTCAGATCCGGAGAATATGGCGGCCAATCGAGGCCCATGCCAGTAGCCTCTGTGTACCCCAGAGCTAGAATGCGGTCGCCAAAGTGCTTCTCCACGTCATCAACACTCCCCTGCTTCGATGGGCTCGAGCTACGTCTTGCATGAACCTCATCTTGTCGAAATCAGTGTTACTTTGGACAATGGGGATGAAATCATCTTCCAAAATTTTTACGTACCGTTCGGTAGTATTCATGCCATCGAGGAATATCCTACTGATTATTCCGTGACTGGACATAGCAGACCATACAGTCATCCGTTGAGGGTAAAGAGACTTCCAGATCGCGAAATGCGGATTCTCAGTCCCCCAATTGCGTCATTTTTTCTTATTGACGAATCCTTCCAAATGAAAGTGGGCATACTAATTTCCATCGTGCCTCGCATACAGCCGCCAGCTTCAATGTCCTAAACGAAACTGCTTACAAGTTCTGAGATTTTATTTCATACATTCAATAATTGTCACCCTGTGGTTTCCGCGTTGCAGGAGGTGAAGGAATCGCAGATTATTGCAAATACTGTTTTAATGGTGTAAAATTAACATCTGTTGTTACATGAAGTGGGTTAAGAACAAGTATTAAATGTGTGTGTCACATAAAAGTTGCAGTATTGAGCCGTATTAAAGGTTAAATTGTGTTCTGAGGCTGTAACAAGCTGGAGGGGGGAGGTGGAGGATAGAGATGTGAGGGAAAACAGGTCACCGCGTTGCGTGATTCACTTCCCTGGTTCCAAGGTCTGCAGACTGAAGAGCGAGCAGACTAGTCCCCACTCTCGCTACCCCACTACGCCACAAGCAGCACTACAGAGTACATCACAATGTTATATCGACATCGACCTTTATGCAGCGCTTCTTATGAATCACTGGGGACGTACTGTGCAGACATGCCTGGGGTTCTTAGTCATCCTGCACGGCAGTTGTAGGATTTTTCCGGGAAAGGCGTCTTCCTCCACCACGAGCGCTGCTCGCTTTTAAGTTTACAAACAGATTATGTCCCCCCCCCCCCCCTCCCAAGAATTTCCTGTCCAGTTCTCTTATGTGATTACACAAAATAAATTCACTGACCTCGTGCTTATATAGTGGAGTGAGTACTTATTTGCAGTTATTAAGTAAGCTATCATGGGAAACGTTCAACAGCTAGAGATGTCGACTATCTACCACACTAGAGAGACTGCCATAAATGTTACATGCTGTCAATATGTATTTGATAATATTGAGTTCATTGCCTCCCCTATCAATGACGGGAATACTTTTCATAGCATGGGGGTATGAAAGACATCACCCCAGCCTCAGCCTCAGCTCTCTCACCACCTGAAAAAGCCCAAAGGCTTACATTGGCTCCCTCTACAACAGAAGCAAGTCACCTACATGTTATATAACTTTCGATATTTCTACGTAAGTCAAGTAATGCCCACTTTGAAGCTTCCGTACCTATCGACCAGACGGTGCTAGCAATTAAGTGGACAGATAGTTTGATAACCTTTCGTATCTAAAAATGAAAAGAGGGAAATGAGCAAGATTGAGGTTCAACAGCGTATTGACGATGAGATCTTTAGAGTCGACGTTCAAAGAAAGCAGTGACTATAGGAAATGTTAGTACATGTGGTAGTTGAATTATTTGGGGTACTGTACTTGGAGAAATGTTCTTGACATAACTATATACAGCAACTTCCAGTTGCTGGACAGCAATGAATGACAGCCATCTTAGTTTTCGATTGTAGAAACATAATCGGTATTATCTCTAAATGTTCAATTATTTATTTACTCTCAAACGAAGAAGATCAGATGAAAGGATAAATCCACAACATGAGTGGAAACAAGAATTTGCCACGCCAGTGATAGAAATGCAGTGGGTGTAGGAAAAATACTTACGTTAAACAGCACTGGAGACGAAACGTATATCAGTATTGGGAAAATCTACAGATTAATAATATATTGGTCAGAAGTACAACGCAGCTAAGATTCTCATTTCATATAAATGTCGCTAAAAGACAATTTCTCTAGACACGTCCGACGTTACCTGAATGACCCATTCCAGGACGTTGGATTGGAAGAGAAGGAGATGAACCTCATCTATCTGGTGGTAGTCTTCGGAAATCCATAATATAGTGATACCAAAGTGGTGCTATCTGTGTATGAGTGGATACGTCTATGCAAGACTTGAATGCAAATGTTACCTTGTCCCACAGAAATGTCGACTCTCCATCATTGATCCTGGACGATTACACAATCACCACATAGCACTTCTTACAAGCAATTGACCTGTATAACGAGAGAGATTACACCCATCTACAGTAGCATATTTTAAAAAATGTAATGTATACCAGTTATGCGATCCAGCAGGTTCTAGACTGTCCACTATCTGGCAACCGGATATCCATTGGCAGGCCGCCGTGGCCGAGCGGATCTAGGCGCTTCAATCCGGAACCGCGCGACTGCTACGGAGGCAGGTTCGAATCCTGCCTCGGGCATGGATGTGTGTGATGGCCTTAGGTTAGTTAGTTTTAAGTAGTTCTAAGTTCTAGGGGACCGATAACCTCAGATGTTAAGTCCCATAGTGCTCAGAGCCATTTGAAACATGTTTTGATATCCATTGATTCTGCGAGAGACTAGGGGCAACCTGTTGGCGTCAGGACACAAAACTCCTTATACACTGGAAGAAACCGTAGCTCAAATTTTCGATTTATATTGTACATCAGTACAGATTGATATGTATGAAGTAAAGAAAATTAGGACAATTAAACTGAGCACGCAATACAGGTATGTTTTCCCTATCCACCAATAACGGTCTTCAATTTTTAGATTTTTCAAAACGAAATCCTATTTCCTTCAAAATTTTCCAGGAAACGTATCATTTAAAAAAATGTTCAAAAGTGTGAAATCTTATGGGACTTAACTGCTAAGGTCATCAGTCCCTAAGCTTACACACTACTTAACCTAAATTATCGTAAGGACGAACACACACACCCATGCCCGAGGGAGGACTCGAACCTCCGTTTCATTTCCCTGTGAAGCTAATGTCTGGACGTTTATTGATTTTGGTCACATTACGAACTACCCTTAAACTGCTTCGTACTGTTGCTACTCCTCTATCCATAGTTTCGCTAACGGTATTAACAAACATTTCCTTCACGACAGAATTGATCTACGTTGTTTGTTGAAGCTTTACTATCTGATTGCCCTCATCCACCACTATGTTTGTGCGTTGACCATGTATTTCAGCAGACACAGTGGTAATAACGCACTGTGAATGTTAATGTGACTGTACAGTGCAGATCAGGGCCAACTAGGTATCCGGACCCTGCAACGAACTTGTGACGTCACACTAGTGGGCTCGTACGCCTAATTTCCGGAACGTTCGTTTCCGTGCAGGGCCCATGGGAAATCAATATTTAATTGAAAATGTACCGACTAAAGGTCTTAATTTTGTCATGTGCTACCGAGAACTTGCATGCATTTAAATGCGCAGTAAAAAATTATGAAACTCGTCTGACATAGTTACTAGCTCCCCGCCGCAGACGTATGCTGGCACCAGTACGTAAGACCTGCAGTGTTACGCGCTTTGACGTACGTGCAACGGCCTGTCTTTCTCGCAGACCTCGGTGCCGAGCTGCGTGCGTCATTCACGTTGCGTCGGACGCCTTCGGTCCCGTCCTTATGTAAATGGAGTTAGGGCCGCACTCTGCCGTCGGCAAATGTATAATGGGCAGGTAAAGTACGACTACGGAAAGGAGGCGTCTTGGCTCGGGGGCAAGCACGGACAGGACAGATAATGAAGCTTTCACTGTCGGCCAGCTGTAGCAACTCAACGGTGCGCGAGTCTCATACCGACTTGTAGCTATGATATAAATTAATAGAAGAACAAGGATTCGCGTAAGCAGGTAGTAGAGACTTTCAGCTTCAAATACGGGACAGAACTTCGGCATTGTCCTTCTCCAGATCGCAGCATTCTGCGATCTGATTTATTATTTTTCTAGCCTGTCCACGTATGATGCTTCCTCTATAGCTTCTAACTTTTCTGGGTGCGGTAGGAGAAGAAACAGATCGACTAACAATTACTTCGTCGCTCGTTACTTATTCTGTTTATTATAAAAGACACATAACAAAGAATGACAACACTTAGCACCGCTACTAGTACGCCAATACTGGTAGATCGCTGAAGTTTGTAGTAACTGCAAACAAAGGATAGTCGACAAGAAAAGTTTCGAGTTTACACGAAGATTTTTTTTGGCTCAGACAGCCTCCTTGTTTCCGTAATCGTACATTTTTAAAAAGTGAACTTTCTAGGTTAATATCACAGACGCTTGCTACCCGTTGTGATTTATCGCCTTATAACGAATAAAATCTTTACTCGCGGTCACGGCTTTTAATGGTTCTAGCTGCATATTTTTCATGTTTTAAAGAAAGCTGCAGAAAGGTGAAAGGCGCGGCGCGCCTCGGACAGCGGGTCCGTGGGCGGTGGCCCGCGTCGCCCACGCCTTACGCCGCTTCTGCCTATCCCGGGGGAAGTTATTGACGAGGTTGCTGTTGCTGTCACTGGCCACGCAGCACGTGTCCCGGGTAGTGCTAGAGCTCGTGCAGTGCCACGAGAGTAGTCCAGCTCGTGGTCAACAGTACCGAAAGCTTTGCGTTCTGTGTATTACAGTGCTACCCGTAGAAGATCCAGACAGTGCAGCCAGCAACTAAAACCTAATGATCTGCAGCAATGTACTGAATTTTCTCTTCAGTTTCTGGCCCGGATCGTAGTTGATGACGTGGCCAGGTAATATTCCATGATGAAACACATTTTACACTACAGGGTGTAGCGAATAGAAAAAACTGCCGAATATGGGGTACTGTTAATAGTATGTTGTGCGCTAAGAGCCATAGCACTCGCCGCATGTTTCTGTTTGGTATGGATTTACAAACGCCTGTATTCTCGAAATCTTTTTGGAAATCTTTACTCTCGATCCGTTCTTCTTTGAACAGAATACACACAGAGGCCCTGTCTGATATGCCGTGACGTCTGCACGTTATCGAGACCTCCTTGCACAACATGTGATTCCTGCTTTGGAATAGCGCAACTGTGTGGCATTCACTGTTTTCATGCAAGATGTAACACCTTATGTCGATCGCTCTGAGTTATTCTAGAGGTATGGCCTGCAAGATCAGCTGATCTGAATCCATGCGACTTTTGGCTCGAGGGGTATCTAAAGGAGCGCATTTACCAAGAACACGTTCTGTCTCCACCTGATCTGAAGGCCAGTATACAGGAACAAGTTTCTCAGATTCCACCGGAACAGCTGCGAGCAACTGTTGACCACGTCATTTTACGGATGCAGCATCTCGTTGACGTTTCCAGTGCTCAAACTGAACATATAGTGTAAGAAGTACTTAATAATAAAATCAACACCATGCTTTTCTTACTTGTTCGACCTTTTCTGCCCGTGTCATGTTCCTAATCCATTACATATGGAGACGTTTCTGTAAAACTTTCTTGCATTCACAGCGGTCCGCAGCTCGTGGTCGTGCGGTAGCGTTCTCGCTTCCCACGCCCGAGTTCCCGGGTTCGATTCCCGGCGGGATCAGGGATTTTCTCTGCCTCGTGATGACTGGGTGTTGTGTGATGTCCTTAGGTTAGTTAGGTTTAAGTAGTTCTAAGTTCTAGGGGACTGATGACCATAGATGTTAAGTCCCATAGTGCTCAGAGCCATTTGAACCATTCACAGCGCCAGATTTTCACTTAGTGGCCACAGTTTGAACTATTTTTTCCAGCGTAAATCGTTTCCGCATTAGCTCATTAGCATATCTACCAAGTATTGCTGGCACAGTACAATGAACGAGCGAGGTGGTGTAGTGGTTAGTACACTGGGCTCGCATTCGGATGGACGACGGTTCAAACCCGCGTCTGGCCATCCTGATTTAGGTTTTCTGTGAGTTCCAAAATTGCTTCAGGCAAAAGGGCACGTCCGACTTCCTTCCCTGTTTGGTCCCCTCCTCCGAGTCAACCAACCAACCATACCACAATTAGTGCACATACTGAATGACGTCAATGAAAATTTGTGCCAGAACGAGACTCTTAACGCGTATTTCCCACTTTCGTGAACAGTCGTCTTAGTGGCTTCGGCTATCCGTACACCACTGCCGACCATGCCCAAACTTCCATATGTCATCGTTCCTGCGGCACAACTGGTACACACGTTATATAATTCTCGTACTGGGAAAGTCATTTTAATTGAAAGCCGGTGCCTGGTATGCGTGTCCGAAGGAACACTGAATCGTTCTCCTTCACAACACAGGCACTGCAATATCGTATATCTCCGCCGATACCAGGCATCGACTTTCAATTAAAATCTCTTCCTCTTTACGGGAATTACATAATGTGTGTGCGAGTACAGGTTGTGACGCAGGACCGACAACATACGGAAGTTTGGGTCCAGAATGGCTCTGAGCGCTATGGGACTTAACTTCTGAGATCATCAGTCACCTAGAACTTAGAACTACTTAAACATAACTAACCTAAAGACAACACACACATCCATGTCCGAGACAGGAATCTAACCTGCGACCGTAGCGGCCTCGCGGTTCCAGACTGAAGCGCCTAGAACCGCTCAGCCACACAGGCCGGCAGTTTGAATCCAGCTGTGAATTGTGCACGGGTAACTAAAACGGCTCGCGTAAAGCGGAAAATTAGGGTTAAATGATGTCATTCCCTTACACAGCTGATGGCTGTTCGTATTTACAACTGCGAATACATTTAATGTATTAATTACAGCCTTCCGGTACAATACCGATTCACCACATTACATATTACAATTTACCGTACACTCGTACCTGTTGAAGAAGGCGTTCCACGTGTCGTACTTGCATTTGGATGCAACCTACATCTACATGATTACTCTGCAATTCACAGTTAGTGCCTGGCAGAGGAATCATCGAACCATCTTAGGCGTATTTCTCTATTGTTCCACTTACGAACGGCGCGCAGGAGAAACGAATACTTAAATCTTTCCGTGTGAGCTCTGATTTCTCTTATTTTATAACGATGATCATTCCTCCCTATGTAAGCTGGCGTCAAGCAAATATTCTCGCGTTAGGAGGAGAAAGCTGGTGATTGAAATTTCTCGAAAAGATCATGCGACAACGAAAAACGCCTTTTTTTTAAAATGGTTTCTTCCCAAATCACGTATTATATACGTGGCACTCCCTCCCCTATTTCGCGAGAATAAAAAAGGAACTGCCATTCTTTGGACGTTTTCGGTGTCCACCATTAATTCTGACTCATGCAATGCGTAACGAATTCTTTCAAACGCCACCATATGGTGTTGTCAGCGTTCACAACGTTGTACAGTTCGTTATTCTAGCTCTTCAACTTTGTCAGTGGAAGTGCTGCACACTTAACTTTTTGAGATCATTCCATACAAATAAATCCAGATGACTGAGGATCAATCTTGAAGACTTGCTCCACCTATCCACCTGGGACCACACTGGCACATAAAATGTAGCTTTACATCAGCAGGAAAGTGCGCCTGTACCCCGAGACGCATGTACCAGATTTCCACAACCCAAAGATGATATCCGAGCCCAGTTAGATGGGACTTTGTTGAAAATTTACATTTAAAGTAGATTTAGGACAATATTACATACTGACATCAGTGACTGATTGTTATCATACACCCGCAGTTATCGTGCAAAAGGTTCGTTTACGGACCCTTATTATTGGAACGTTGATTGTATTATCGTATCCACTGAAGTCACAAAAGTCGTGGGATACCTCATAACATCGTGTCTGACCTCCTTTTGCCCGGCGTAGTACAGCAACTGGACGTGGCAGGGACTCAACAAGTCACTGGAAGTTCCCAGCAGAAATATTGAGTCATGCTGCCTCTATAGACGTCCACAATAGCGAAAGCTTTGCCATTTCTGGATTTTGTGCAAGCACTGACCTCTCGGTTATATCCCATAAATGTTCGATGGGATTCACGTCTGGCGATCTGGGTGGCGAATTCTTTTTTGTTGTTGTCCAAACTAATCGGCAGGTGACATGACAAATTGTCATCCAAACATTCTATCGTTGTTTGGGAACATGAAGTTCATGAATGGCTGCAAATGGAGAGGGAGATTAGTGTTTAACGTCCCATCGACGACAGAGTCATTAGGGACGGAGCACAAGCTCGGATTAGGGAAGAATGGGGAAGGAAATAGGCTGTGCCTTTTCAAAGGAACCAACTTGGCATTTGTCTGAGGCTGTAAATGATGTCCAAGTAGCGGAAAATAATCATTTCCAATCGACGGTCGTTTGATTTAGACCAAAGGACCCAGTAAATTCCATATAAACACATTCCACCTCATTACTTCTTTATGGAGCCACCACCAGCTTGCACCGTGCCTTGTTGGCAACTTGAGTCCATGGCTTCGTGTGGTGTGCGCCACACTCGAAGACTACCATTAGCTCTTACCAACTGAAATTGGGACCCATCTGACCAGGCCACGGTTTTTCAGTCGTCTAGGATACAATCAATATCGTCAAGAGCCCAGAAGAGGCGCTGCAGGCAATGTGGTGCTGTTAGCAAAGCCACTCACGTCCGTCGTCTGCTGCCTTAGCCCATTAACGCCAAATTTCGCTGCACTGTCCTAACGGATACGTTCGTCGCCGTCCCAGACAGATTTCTGCGGTTATTTCACGCAATGCTGTTGGTCTGTTGGCATTGACAACTCCACGCAAACGCCGTTGCTCTCGGTGGTTTAGTGAAGGCCGTCAGCTGCTTCGTAGAACGTGGTGAAAGGTAATGCCTAAAGTTTGGCGTTCTCGGCAGACTCTTGACATTGTGTATCTCAGAATGTTGATTTCCTTAACTACTTCCGTAGTGGAATGTCCGATGCGTCTTGCCCCAACTACCGTTCAGAGTTCAAAGTCTGTTAATTCACGTAGTGCACCCATAATCACCTGGGAAACCTTTTTCGCGTGAATCACTTGAATACAAATGACAGCTGCGCCAATGCCATGATCTTTTATACACTGTGTACCTATACTACCGCCATCTGTATAGCATGTGCGTATCGCTGCCTCATGACTTGTCACCTCAGTGTACTTTCACCCGAGTGAAATAGTTACACTTCCGGACATTTGGCCCTTACTGCATCTCAGACAGCCGCGTGCTGTTGTCACGTCCTGCCGCTTCCCCCCTAACATTCGTTTGCCTCGCCAGATGTTTCTCAGCAGGCTGCAACTGTGGGCTCCCGCGTGGGAAAGTCCGCTGCTGCTGCTACAGCCTTGCTTGCGATCTCTCAGTGAAAACCTTTCCTAGACGGACGTTTACACGGAACACAAAAATTGCGTGAATTGCAGTCGACCGTACGGAAACATTACCTCCCGTTGTTGTCCGGTAATGTTTAGAGCAGTACACTTCCGTGCCAGAAGTGTTTACACGAGCCAGATAATTGCCACGAATGGACGAAAACGAGTTACTGGAAGTAGATGCGGCTCTCCCGGATTTGCATTCCACAAGAATAAATTTAAGAAGAAAAGAGAAGTCGGGCTTCGTGGACGTGTTTTTTATGGAAACGAACTGCTTTAGAAACTTATGCTCGTGATATGATAGTGCGTACCGTACATACTTTTTGCGGAACGCTGAAACACGGTTTTGAATATACCGTCTAAATTCAATTCGTCCGAGAATTGACAAGGCTAATAGCTATATAAATGACTGTACACCAATCACAATGAGACTGACAACTACCCTTCAGTTTCTGGCTATTGGTGATTCATAAAAGCCGCGCGGGATTAGCCGAGCGGTCTTAGGGGCTGCAGTCATAGGCTGTGCGGCTGGTCCCGGCGGAGGTTCGAGTCCTCCCTCGGGCATGGGTGTGTGTGTTTGTCGTTCGGATAATTTAGTTTAAGTAGTGTGTAAGCTTAGGGAATGATGACCTTAGCAGTTAAGTCCCGTAAGATTTCACACTCATTTGAACATTTGATTCATAAAAACAGTTTGATGTCCCTGTGTAAAGAGCACTACTCATCGATATTCCTCGTAGTACAAGGCGTTTCGAACGATTTTGGCGGTCGGAGTCAAGGAATTTGCTGAAGTAGTTGGAAGTAATAATCGGATGTTTATGATATGTTTTATTGAGGTTCGCCAGTACTCTCTCACCAGCGCTGTTAATATCATAACTGTGATATATCTACGACCAGAGTTATGGAATGTGAAAAGAAATGTACACAAACATCGTAATTACACAAAAAAAGGCTGTTGGAACTTGGTTGCCCATGAAACTCGTGATGAATCTTCAAAAATGTTTTGTCGTCTAAAGAATCTGTCTAGAATGAAAGTTGGGCTCACTGCTGCAGGACGTTCTACTAAGACGGTAGCAGCGAGAATGCCATTTTTTTCAGATTCTGCTCTTCGTATACTTTTCCATGTTCCATAGCTCTTGCCGTAGAAAGTTACTGGCTATCAGGTCTGTCTGTTCAGCAAACAAATTTTTTATATAAACCCAAAACTGTTCCATTACTTTCGTGCCATCGTCAGTGGGTATTCTTTATTTAGTTCTGTAAAATGTAAACACATTTTGAGGTAATAAATATTTTAACGAAATGAAGCGTATAAACACTTTCTGTATGTTGATGATATTACATCAATTTTTTCTACAGTATTGCATTATGTAGGACCCTTCGTACACTACTGGATATGACAGCTTGTCACTTGCAATTAAATGATCTTCAAATGGTTCAAATGGCTGTGAGCACTATGGGACTTAACATCTGAGGTCATCAGTCGCCTAGAACTTAGAACTACTTAAACCTAACTAACCTAAGGACATCACGCACATCCGTGCCCGAAGCAGGATTCGAACCTGCGACCGTAGCAGTCGAGCGGTTCTGAACTGAAGCGCCTAGAACCGCTCCCCACAGCGGCCGGCTAAATGATGTTAGCTGTTTGGTTGGCAAGTTAACAAACCATTTTATTGTTGAAAATATTTCGTGACTATATTTTTTTGTCATTACTAGCAGTTAGCAGACGGACCGCCTCCGTAGCTGCGTGGTCACAGTGTCTAAATGCAGTGTGGGAGACCTGAGTTCGATTCCTGTTACTGTCAGGGATGACTGGTATGAGGGACAGTCAGCTTCGTGAGCCCAACTGAGGAGCTACTCGACCGAGCAGTAGCCGTTCCAAGGTCAAGAAATCCATCAACGACGTGGAGAGCGGTGCGCTGACTACATGCCCCGCCACACCGCGTCCGATGCCACCGTAGGCTGAAGTTAACACGGTGACTGTTCGGGCCCGTAGTAGCAGTAGGTGGCAGCACTAACAGTGAAGGGTATATAAAGCGTGTCAGGGGATTTAATTCTCAACTCCCTCTACTCTCCCTCCCTCGCTCTGCATTCTAAATTACAAAACGGAAAAAACTCTAAAATATATGTATAGTACAGTAACATAAGTAATTACCTGTATTATAAAATATCTATAATTATGAACTATTAATGGCAAAGAATAAATTGCATTGTAAAACTAATTGAAGGTAAAAGAAACTGTAATGTAATACTACAAAAAAATCATTGTAATTGTTAAAATATCATTGTAATTATTAAAATATCATTGTAATTGAAACTTCCTGGCAGATTAAAACTGTGTGCCCGACCGAGACTCGAACTCGGGACCTTTGCCTTTCGGGGGCAAGTGCACTACCAAGTTTCATATCAGCGCACACTCCGCTGCAGAGTGAAAATCTCATTCTGGAAACATCCCCCAGGCTGTGGCTAAGCCATGTCTCCGCAGTATCCTTTCTTTTCAGGAGTGCAAGTTTCTGCAAGGTTCGCAGGAGAGCTTCTGTAAAGTTTGGAAGGTAGGAGACGCGATACTGGCAGAAGTAAAGCTGTGAGAGGGGCCGTGAGTCGTGCTTCGGTAGCTCATTGTGGGTTCTATTTTTTCCCGGGTTCGATTCCCGGCGGGGTGAGGGATTTTCTTAGCCGGCACGGTAGCTCAGCGTGTTCGGTCAGAGGGCCGCGTGCTCTCTGTAATAAAAAAACTGAGTCAAAGAATCAACGATCAACTTGAACGGATGTCTTGCGACGTCATCCCAGACCATATACACCGAACAATATCGAACAAAATGAGTAAAAAAAAAAAAAAAGTGATACAACACTTGGCTGCGAAAGGCAAAGGTCCCGAGTTCGAGTCTCGGTCGGGCACACGGTTTTAATCTGCCAGAAAGTTTCATATTAGCGCACCCTCCGCTGCAGAGTGAAAATCTCATTCTGGATCATTGTAATTGTTATTTACCTAAAGAAAACTTGCACAATGTAGCAAGAGAAATGTAAAAATTCTTTAAAAATAAAGTGTATAAACCCATAGCTGAGAAGGGCAAAGTCCTAAAACAGCCCGCTCTGTCCCCTCAGGGCAGAGAATGAAAAGCGAAAAAAAAAAAAAAAATGCGCAAAACAGTGCGGTGTTTGTCGTAATGCGGAAACGGAGTGATTTATTTGACCTCCAAATGGGCGTGAACATAGGCTTTTGGGGCTATGGCGTAACCATTTCCGAAACGGCTAAGTTTGTAAACTGTTCGCAAACACACGGGCGAATAGACGTGCAAGTTTTGAGTAACTGACCGCCCAGATAAACCAAGAGGCTACCAACAGAGTCTCCTCAACGACCGTTCAGCGAACGTTGCTGGTTATGGGTCACCGCAGTAGGCGCCTGATTCATGCATCATGCATCTAAGGCTGGAATTTGCCGTCCAGTGTCTCAACTGGCCGTCCACTGAGTGGCGAGGGTGGCCTTTCCAGATGAATCACGTTTTATGCTCCGTCAGACAGATGACCGTTGGCGTGTACGACGTTAAAAGTCTGAAAGCACAGAGTCCAGGCCGAGGGAGGGAGTCTTATGATATGGGTAATGTTTTACTTGCATTCCCTGGGCGATCGCTTCACTCAGCAAAGCACAATGAATCAACAAAAGTATTCATCTGTCCTTGGGAACCAAGTTCACCCCAACAAGCAGTTAATTTTTACCTCGGCACTATGCCATCTACAAGCAGGACACTACAACGTATCACACAGCTCTCAGTTTACGTGTGCGGTTCGAAGAGGACCAGGATGAGTTTACCGTACTCCTCTGGCTACCAAACTCCTCGGATTCAAACCAGTCAAGAATCGTGAGACCACCTCGATCTGGCCATTCACACCACGGATCCCCAACCGAGAAACCTAGCGCAGATGTCCGCGAAAGTAGAGTCGGAATGACTCGACGTCCCTGTCGGTACCTTCCAGGACCTCACTGACTAGCCGGCCGGCGTGGCCGAGCGGTTCTAGGCACTACAGACTGGAACCGCGCGACCGCTACGGTCGCAGGTTCGAATCCTGCCTCGGGCATGGATATGTGTGATGTCCTTAGGTTAGTTAGGTTTAAGTAGTTCTAAGTTCTAGGGGACTGATGACCTCAGAAGTTAAGTCCCATAGTCCTCAGAGCCATTTTGAACCTCATTGTACTCTTCGTGCACGTCTCGCAGTGGTCCGCGCTGCAAAAGATAATTATTTAGGCTTCTGACAGGTGGTCACATTAATGTGACTAGACAGCGCATGAAGTGGTGATTGGTCGACTCCATGACGTCTGCTGTGGCTGCTTTAGTCATGAGCCTGGCTGCCTCGAACTTCTCTTAGTATACAACTATTTTGTAGATCTGGCCATCTACCTTTCGTTCTCAGACTCTGTGGTTTGTCGTATATGTTCATGTTCACATTATACGTGTAACAGAAGATATACAATGATGGACCAAAACATTATGACCACATGCTTAATAGATTGTTGGTCCACCGTTCAAACGAAATGCAGCACCGAATCTGTGTGCCACCAGATGTCTACGCACAGGTCACACAATAACCCGTAAAAAAAAAAAAAAAAATGTAAATATCGTGTGACTAGGGCCTGCCGTCGGGTAGACCGTTCGCCCGGTGCAAGTCTTTCGATTCGACGCCATTTCGGCGACTTGCGCGTCGATGTGGATGAAATGATGATGATTAGGACAACACAACACCCAGTCCCTGACCGGAGAAAATCTCCGACCCACCTGGTAATCCAACCCGGGCCCTTAGGATTGACATTCTGTCGCGCTGACCACTCAGCTACCGGGGGCGGACACAATTCCCGTAATTTCCCATAAATTGTCAGCCGGTGGTTGGTGAGCGCGTAGTTGGTGCCCGATAGTGTCCCAGATGTGTTACACCGAGTTCTCATCAGGCTAATTTGGTAGCCAAGACATCATGTGAGTTCACTTTCACGCTCCTCAGCATAATGTAGTAGGATTCTGGCCTTGTGACCTGCTGGAAGTTGCTATCGCCGTCGAGGAAGATAAGGCATGAAGGGATGCAGATGTTCCGTAGTATTCGATTACTAACACAGGTCCCATGCAAGCTTAGGTGAATGTCCCCCAAAGGATAACAGTACCTCACCGGCCGGCATCCGTGGATCGGTGCATTTTTCGGGCAGCCGTTCGTCTGGTTGACGGCGTTACGGAAATGACCATCGACATGGTGTAGGAGGAAATTTGATTTATCCGAGTAGGTGACATTTTCTTTGTTCTACTGTCCAGTGTCGATGATCCCATACCCTCTGAATCGCAATTGATGATGTCTTTGAGTCAACATGGGAACACGCAGAGGCGCTGTTGTGGAGCAACATGTTCAACAATGTGTTATTTTATTTATTTATTTACACGTGCAGTTCCATAGGACCAACTTGAGGAGCAAGTCTCCAAGGTCATGTAACGTGTCAGTACATGAAACTACAACATACAACTAATAACAAATAAAAATAAATATCTATGAACCCGAAAAAAGTCAGTCCATAAGTTTAAGTACGCAATCAACAACACAATAAGAATCAGCTTAATTTTTCAAGGAATTCCTCGACAGAATAGAAGGAGTGACCCATGAGGAAAATCTTCAGTTTCGATTTGAAAGCGCGTGGATTTTTGGTAAGAGTTTTGAATTCGAGTGGTAGCTTACTGAAAATGGATGCAGCAGTATACTGCACACCTTTTTGCACAAGAGTTAAGGAAGTCCGATCCAAATGCAGGTTTGATTTCTGCCGAGTTTTAACCGAGTGAAAGCTGCTTATTCTGGTGAGTAAGCTAATATTGTTAACAAGAAATGACAGGAAGGAATACATATATTGAGAGGCCAAAGTCAAAATACCCAGACTCGTGAACAGGAGTCGACAAGAGGTTCGTGAACTTACACCACTTATTGACCGAACCGCCCGCTTCTGACCCAAAAATATCCTTTTAGAATGGGAAGAGTTACCCCAAAATATAATACAATACGACATAAGCGAATGAAAATAAGCATAGTAGACTAATTTTCGTATCGAACGATCACTCACTTCTGATACCGTTCGAATAGTAAAAATGACAGTATTAAGTCTTTGAACAAGATCCTGAACGTGGTCTTTCCACGACAGCTTACTATCTATCTGAATACCCAGAAATTTGAACAGTTCAGTTTCACTAATCATATGCCAGTTCTGTGAAATTAAAATGTCAGGCTTTGTTGAATTGTGTGTTAGAAACTGTAAAAACTGAGTCTTACTGTGATTTAGCGTTAGTTTATTTTCTACAAGCCATGAACTTAGGTCATGTACTGCACTATTTAAAAATAAGCCAATGTAGCACACAACATCCTTTACTATCAAGCTAGTGTCATCAGCAAAGAGAAATATTTTAGGGTTACCCCTAATACTAGAGGCCATATCATTTATACAAATAAGGAACAGGAGCGGCCCCAACACTGATCCCTGGGACCCCCCCCCCCTCCCCCCCACTTGACAGTACCCCACTCAGACCCTACATCACAGCCGTCATCAACATTGTGAATAATGACATTTTGCTCTCTGTTGCTAAAGTAAGAGGTGAACCAATTGTGAGCTACTCCCCATATTCGGTAATGGTCCAACTTCTGGAGCAATATTTTGTGATTAACAGTCAAATTCCTTACTTAAATTAAAAAAATATATACCAAGCGTTCGAAACCTTTTGTTTAGCCCATCCAGTACTTCCCAGAGAAAATAGAATATAGCATTTTTTATTGTTAAACGACTTCTAAAGCCAAACTGTACATTTGATAGCAAAATAACCAATCATCCTTATATACACAGCCTTTTCAAGAACTTTTCCGAACACTGATGGCATAGAAATAGGTCTAAAATTATCTACATTATCCCTTCCTCCCTTTTTATAAAGCGGCTTTACTACTGAGTACTTCAGTCTCTTAGGAAACTGTGTGCTCCATGACACGTCTTGTACTCTGTCGTCAGATCTGCTGCAGGTCGACGCGTATCTTGCTTTACTGAGACGGCCCGTCTCCGACCTCCACGTCCAACACCTTGTAGTTTACTGGTAGTTTCACCGTTCTTTAACTACTTTCCATATATGCTTACGACAGTAGCATGTAACACAGCCGACCAGCTTCGCCATTTCCGAGATGCTTGTTCCCAGGCGCCGGGTCGTAACAGTGTGACCTATCTTAAAAGTCGCTTATGTCATTTGATTTCCCCATTTCCTGGTCGTGTCGTCAGTAGAATGGCTCCATTCATCTCTACTCCGCTAAAGGCGTGTACACGCTACGCCAAAGAAGGCCAACGAAATACAGCCGACCTTTTCGTTGGCCGAGATGTGATAAGCGAGTACGGGCGGAAAATCGGAGCCAAAGAAGCGGTAGGCCTTGGTTGTTGCTCGGTCTACTGGCGGTAACATCAAAGCGTTGGCAGTTGGCTGTTACTGGAACCCCTCTCCAAGTGTGGACGCCTGGCCCAATGTTCGTTGGTTCAGTCGACATCTGTTGTGCCTCTAGAGCAAGTATGTGTTTAAGTTTTTTAAAACAGCCAAAAGTCGCACTTAGTATGTGTCGCTGACCGAATTGGTTCTTTAATCTAAGAAGATCATCATCGGAAACTCTGAAACTTACAGTTTAAAGTACAGTAGTTGGCTGTTAAATTAAAGAGTGAAACCAGTCAATAAAACATACCGACTACGGCCTCTGGCTGTTCTAAGAAAATTTCAATAGTCGCTGTTTCCCCTACAGGCTCTCGCAAAGGATGTTTATTTAATGTGTTTAAAAATACTGGAGTATAGAGTGGAGTTTGGAGATAGCATTAAAGCTGTCTCTAATGTCCGTCCTATATGGTGTATTTTACTGTTGAGTCGGCCATAGTGCTGCTTTGGCCACTGCGGGGGCAGTTTTTGCACATAGGTTATTATCACCTGTATTTGTCACACTTACGGTACGGATGGTTTGAAAATGGACACAGATGCCCGAAACTAGTCACCGTCACGAAATAAAAAAGATATGTCTCATTACAATTTAAGACGGAGCTACAACCATTTATTTCGATTATAAGACAAGTTGCAGGCATATTTTAACCTGCAGCATGCTGCAAGTTTGTGAGTAGAGTTTTCTTGTGTTCGGGAATATTTGTGCCCTTATTAACTGCGACTATAAAAAGAAACTGAAGAGACTAGACGCTTGGCGCGAAATAACTCAGCTCTTAGAGAGTAATGCGCAAGATATGAAAAAGAAAATGGCGTCTTTGTTGATACCATTGCGCCGTCAACGACAAAGAGGAACAAACGAAACTGGATGACTATTAACTTTCTGCTGCCGGTACAGGCACTCCTAAAAGGGATGGGCATTGACCTATTGCTTGGCTTGAATTTATTGTGAATCTCTGGCCCAGTCCAAAGTCGCCAACGACTGGAGAAAAATACTGGTGACTACCTCATACAAGGTGTTTCACAGTTCCTGTTACAGCTTTCTAGCGGTTGTAGAGGCGGCTTGGTAGATAAAGTTTTGATCAGGAGCCCTTGTCCGGAAACGTACCGTTTGGATGTGAAATAAGTCTGAAGATGGAGTCGCCTTTAAACCTCTCGCTTCACATTCACTGTAAGCCCAGAGCGGAGACAGTGAGCTCTGGCCGGTGGACTCTACAGGGGCTGTTCCATGTGACGACCCTGCTGTTCGGTGCACAACGTGTGTCTGCGATGCATGCCTCTGGGGAACACCCTCAGTCAACTCTCCTGGTCACGAACTTATGAGCTGTTGCAGTCGGGAAAAAATTGTATGTGATCGACTGAGGCGATCCGGGAAACGTTCTAGATACATGCGTTGTGCAGCTCTACCATTACGTACCTTACCGTGAAGCGGGAAACTTCAAAGTGATCCGGTGGTGGTGGTGGTTAGTGTTTAACGTCCAGTCGACAACCAGGTCATTAGAGACGGAGTGCAAGCTCGGTTTAGGGAAGGAAATCGGCCGTGCCCTTTCAAAGGAACCATCCCGGCATTTGCCTGAAACGATTTAGGGAAATCACGGAAAACCTAAATCAGGATGGCCGGAGACGGGATTGAACTGTCGTCCTTCCGAATGCGAGTCCAGTGTGCTAACCACTGCGCCACCTCGCTCGGTCAAAGTGACCCGACCTTTCTCTCTTATAGAACCTCTAGAAGCCTCTAATAGGAATTCTGAAACACCGGTAAAAGTGGGGCAAAATAAAGCAACCCGCAAAATTATAAACCAATATCCTTATTGTAGGCTTTCTGCAGAATTCTTAAGCAATTTCTGATCCAACATAAGAAATTTCCTCGAGAGGGAAAATACAGGGTGAGTCACCTAACGTTACCGCTGGATATATTTCGTAAACCACATCAAATACTGACGAACCGATTCCACAGACCGAACGTGAAGGGAGGGGGTAGTGTAATTGTGTAATACAAACCATTCAAAAATGCACGGAAGTATGTTTTTTTAACACAAACCTACGTTTTTTTAAAATGGAACCACGTTAGTTTTGTTAGCGCATCTGAACATATAAACAAATACGTATTCAGTGCCGTTTGTTGCATTGTAAATGTTAATTACATACGGAGATATTGTAACCTAAAGTTGACGCTTGAAACCTCCGACGTTCAGTTGCGTGTTGTAACAAACACTGGGTCACTGTCGGCGACCAGCATGTGCAGGGACATGTTAACGATGACAACCGTGTTTACGAGTGTGGCTGCAGTGCACTGTTGTGGTTTGGTCTAGCTGTCGCAGCGTCCGCATGTAGCGCTTGCTGCTTTTGTTATTCTGCATTCATCTCCGCATGCAGACCAGCTGTAGTACACCGTGTTTGTTACCAGAGGTCTGTGATAGTGTAGTGTTGTAGGAACTGTGACCATGGTGTATTCGAACTCTGAAAAGGCGGAGATAATACTCATCTATGGCGGTTGTCGACGAAATGCAGCTGAAGCCTGCAGGGTGTATGCAGAACGGTACCCGTGTGAGGTGTCAGGCAAATCCAACACCTTCCCTGAAAACCCTGACATGATAAGCAAATCCAGTAGTATGTCACACAGCTCCGAATAAATCGTGACATTAAATTAACCAAAGTAATACGAGTAACGAGTGAGTAAATGGAATACCACAGACTAACACAAGAATGCCTAAATGCATGTCATACCTTCCCACCGTGAGACAGACGCACTTCCGAGGGGAGAAACGAGAACAGAAGCCGAGAGCAGAACCGTGTTAAGCTAGAAGGCCCTACGATAAGGGACGGACTGGGCACCCACGTCGCCAGCTAACCACTAGGACAACGCCACCCACAAGTTTTAGCGTGAGACTTTTTCGCGTCTCTGTTACGTTAGGACCACCCCCCAGCCCATGTTAAAAGATAGAGCCCTCCAGAAAAACAGTATAGATCTTACGATAACGCTAAAAGGCCCACACCAGCTGCAAGTTTTAGTATGAGACTTTTTCGCGTCTCTGTTACGTTGCAAACTTTAAAAACATTGCCCCACCACGAAAAGTATAACGTTTCTCATTGGCTAGACAGAATTTTTGTAGGCGGAGCTTAAGGTTAACATTGAGACACTGATTGGTCAGATGAAAACACAGCCAGATAGTTTTTTTTTAAACCAACTTCGGTAAATTGTAGTAAGGAGAAGTTAGGAGAGGAGTTGCTTCCGAGATGGAGAGGTGAGCGGAGTTGTGCTGCCCGCCGCCGCCCTGACGCTGCCTAAACACCGACAAGGTAATGAACGCACGCGATGCCGCATTTTTGAGCGCATAAGGCTTCACTCAGAACTGCAGAAGTCTCACCTGTTACACCCCCTTTTTGCGTAATACTAGTGTCGATCGTCAATTAAAGCTGATGGTGTTCACATTTGCCACTTGAAGTAAAAATCTGAAACGCGATGATTTTTCTGTTATATAGTTATTGAGAAGCCACATCAGCCACTGTAATTTACGACAAGTTAGATAAGTAATTAATGATAATTGTGGGTCACTGTAGACCATTTTGATAGTTTGCTCTTTTGTGAAACTTAATTTAAACCTAGATTACAGATGTGACATGGCATAGGTCATTCTTCGATCCATTGTAGAACTTGGAAACCCATTCAGGGAATATTCGTTCACATTTTTGTTGAACGCAGTTGGTTTTCACCATCCTGTATTAAAACATTTCCTTTTATCAATAGTGCAATTTATAAACGATGTTTTGTGGGTAGAATAAAATTTCCAATGGTAAACTTAACTGCTTTTTCGACGTTATTTTACCAGCTAACTAAAAATAGGAAAGCCTCGAACCCCTTCCATTAAATTTAGTTAGTATTAAGATTCCAGGGAGTGCAGTGGAGCTGACGCTGAAATCATTAAGTATTTGGTTATATCATCGCTAGTCTCACTGAACTCTTCTGAATTCTACATGTCATGTGTGGTCTGGCGTCTCCTTACCAGCAACAGGTCCCAGGTTCAAACTAGTCAATTTCCTAAAAAACACACTCAGAGCGTCGTTGCGCGAAAGTGGTAGGGAGACATGATATAGAACAAACAGACACCACACAGAATGTTAGACCCGGACAGAGAGCATCCAACGTGCCGCACATTGCAAAACATCTACCGCCAACTGTCTGCAACAGGTATGGTCGTAGCATGAAAACGGATCCGTAACAGGCCCGTCACAGGAGAAGCGGGTGCAGTTGGTGTGTTAGCTACTGTTGCCATGAACCCACACACGAGTACACGGGACATTGCGAGAGCCGGTGGACTGAGTCAAAGAAGTGTCATGCGCTTACTGCATCGTCACCGTTTTCACCCGTTTCATGTGTCGCTACATCAGCAATTACATGGTGATGACTTTAATCATCGAGTGCAATTCTGTCAATGGGCATTAACAGAGAATGCTTTGCAGTTCTACCTGTTTACCGATGAAGCGGGTTTCACAAACCACGGGGCAGTGGATCTACGAAACATGCATTACTGGTCCGTGGACAATCCTCGCTGGCTCAGACAGGTAGAGCGACAGCGACCGTGGACTGTAAATGTATGTTGCGGAATCATTGTCGACCACCACATTGGCCCTCACTTCATTGCAGGGGCCCAAACAGCTGCAACATACATCGCGTTTCTACAGAACGATCTGCCAACATTGCTCGAAAATGTTTCACTGGAAACGCGTCGACGTATATGGTATCAGCACGATGGTGCACCTGCACATTCCGCAATTAACACTAGGCTGACCCTTGACAGGATGTTCGACGGGCGTTTCATAGGACATGGAGGACGTATAAATTGGCCAGCCCGTTCTCCTGATCTTACACCTCTGGACTTCTTTCTGTGGGGTACGTTAAAGGAGAATGTGTACCATGATGTGCCTACAACCCCAGAGGATATGAAACAACGTATCGTGGCAGCCTGCGGCGACATTACACCAGATGTACTGCGGCGTGTACGACATTCATTACGCCAGAGACTGAAATTGTGTGCACCAAATGATGACCACCACATTGAACATCTATTGGCCTGACATGTCGGGACACACTCTATTCCACTCCGTAATTGAAAACGGAAACCACGTGTGTACGTGTACCTCACCCCTCATGGTAATGTACATGTGCGACAGTGAAAAAGACCAATAAAAAGGTGTTAGTATGCGGACGTAATGTGATCTCTTCTGTACCTAAGGTCCATCACCGTTCCCTTTGGATCCCTACGTAATACGGTGCTCTCCGATACACACGATCGAACAGCAGAGGAGTGGTACTCAAGCGTCAACTTTAGGTTACATTATCTCCGGATGTAATGAACATTTTACAATGCAACAAACGGCACTGATTACGTATTTGTTTATATGTTCAGATGTGCTAACAAAACTAACGGGGTTCCATTTTAAAAAAACCTAGGTTTGTGTTAAAAAACATACTTCCGTGCATTTTTTTTATGGTTTGTATTAACCAATTACACTAGCCCCTCTCCTCACGTTCGGTCTGTGGAATCGATTCGTCAGTATTTGATGTGGTTTACGAAATATATCCAGCGGTAATGTTAGGTGACTTACCTTGTATTCTATCCACGAATCAGCACGGCTTTAAAAACCATTGCTTATGTGAAACTCAGCCTGTCCTTTTCTAGCACAAATCCTGCGAACCATGGGTGAACGGTAACAGGCAGATTCCATAATACTGGATTTCCGGGAAGTGTTTGACATAGTGTCACACCGTGACCTGATAAATGTCCGAGCGTGTATAATAGGTTCACACATATGTGAGTGGCTAGAAAATTTTAAGCAACGGAACCCAGCAGGTTGTCCTGGACGGTGAGAGTTCATCAGAGACAAAGGGATCGTCAGGAGTGTCCCAAAGAAGTATCGTAGGAACGCTCTTGTCCCCTACATCGTATACTATATAAATATGGGCGAGAGTGTCACTGAAATGATACAGGATTTGGGCTAGACATCATTAAAAGAAAGGCGCTTTTCGTTGCAACGGAATCTTCTCACGAAATTCGAATGACCAACTTTCCCCTCCGAATGCGAAAATATCTTGTTGACGCCGGCCTACTTAGGGAGAAACGCTCATCACGATAAAAGTGAAATCAGAACTCGTACGGAAAGGTATAGGTGTTCGTTCTTTCTGCGCGCTATACGAGATTGGAATAAGAGAGAATTGCGAAGATGGTTCGATGAACCCTCTTCCAGGCACTTAAATGTGATTTGTAGAGTACCCATGTAGATGTAGATGTAGATGTAGAAAAGTATCCGGACACCTGGCTGAAAATGACTTACAAGTTCGTGGCGCCCTCCATCGGTAATGCCCACACTTAGCCTTGATGACAGCTTCCATTCTCGCAGGCATACGTTGAAGCAGGTTATGGACGGTTTCTTTGGGAATGGCAGCCCGTTCTTAACGGAGTTCTCCACTAATGAGATGTATCGATGTCGGTCGGTGAGGCCTAGCACGAAGACGGCGTTCCAAAACATCCCAAAGGTGCTCTATAGGAATCATGTCAGGAATCTGTGCAGTCCATTACAGGGATGTTATTGTCGCGTAACCACTCCGCCACAGGCTTTGCATTATGAACAGGTGCTCGATCCTGTTGAAAGATGCAATCGCCATCCCCGAATTTCTCTTCAACAATGGAAAGCAAGAACGTCATTAAAACGTCAATGTAGGCGTGTTTTGTGATAGCGCCACGCAAGACAACAAGGAGTGCAAGCCCCCTCCATGAAGAACACGACCACACCACAACACCACCGCCACCGAATTTTACTGTTGGCACTACACACGTTGGCAGATGACGTTCACCGGCCATTCGCCATACCAACACACCCTGCGATCTGATCGCCACATTGTTTACCGTGATTCGTCACTCCATACAACGTTTTTCCACTATTCAATAGCACAATGTTTACGCTCGTTACACCAAGCGAGGCGTCGTTCGCCATTTACCGGCGTGATGTGTGGCTTATGAGCAGCCGCTCGTCCATGAAATCCAAGTTTTCTCACCTCCCGCCTAACTAACATGGTATCTGCGGTGGATCCTGATGCAGTTTGTAATTCCTGTGTGATGGTCTGGACAGATGTCTGCCTATTACACATTACGACCCTCTTCAGCTGTCGGCGGTCTCTGTCAGTGAACAGACGAGGTCGGCATGTACGCTTTTGTACTGTACGTGTCCCTTTTCACGTTTCCACTTCACTATCACATCGGAAACAGTGGACCTAGGAATGTTTAGGAGTATGGAAATCTCGTACAGACGTATGACACAAGTGACACCCAATCATCCGACCACGTTCGAAGTCCGTGAGCTCCTCTCTCTCACGATATCTAATGACTACTGAGGTCACTGATATGGAGTACCTGGCAGTTGTTAGCAGCACAATGTACCTAATATGAAAACGTGTGTTTTGGGGGTGTCCGGGTACTTTTTATCACATAGTGTATGTGGTGAAGAGCAATCTGCATCTACCTGCTGATTCCGCTGCAGTGTGCGGGTGAGTGTCATGTTTAAGTGCCTGTAAGGGGACAGATGATTAATTTCTCTTTGGTATAATGAATGACAACTTGCTCTAAATGTGGAAAAAATGTAAATTGATACAAATCAGCAGGAAAAATAATCCCATAATGGTCGGATACAGTATTAGTAGTGTGCTGCTTGACACAGTCATGTCGGTTAAATGTCTAGGCGAAACGTTACAAAGCGACATGAAGTGGAACATGTGGATCAAAAACTGGTTCAAATGGCTCTGAGCACTATGGGACTTAACTTCTGAGGTCATCAGTCCCCTAGAACTTAGAACTACTTAAACCTAACTAACCTAAGGACATCACACATATCCATGCCCGAGGCAGGATTTGAACCTGCGACCGTAGCGGTCGCGCGGTTCCAGACTAGAGCGCCTAGAACCGCTCGGCCACTCCGGCCGGCGAACATGTGGAACGGTTGTAGTGAAGGCGAATGGTCGGCTTCACTTTACTGGCAGAATTCCAGCAAGGTGTAGCTCGTCTATAAAGGAGATCGCGTACAAAACACTTGCGCAAAACCATTCTTGAGCAATGCTCGATTGTTTGGGATCTCCATCAGATCGTATTATAGGAAGATATCGAAGCAATTCAGAGCCATGCTGCAAGGTTTATTATCGGTAGGTTCGATCAAGACGCGCGTATTACACAAAGGCACCATGAACCCAAATGAGAATTCTTTTCACGAACACTACTGAAAAGTTCAGAGAACGGGCATTAGCGACAGACTGCAGAAAGATTCTGCTGCGAGATACAGTTGATGCCAATAACATCTACGAGTTACAATGATCTGTGGTTGATACCCACAGGCAAGGAGCTGCAAAAATGTAGCTTCGTTAACGATGCTTTGTGTGCGAGACCAGGGCGTACGAACAATCAGTATGATCTTCACGAAGCTAATCGTTACTCACAGTATCAGACCTGTTACAACGATTCAGCTGTTATCATGTTTATTGTTGTTGTTTTATTACAAGAACTTTGTGTTTGGCATACGAAGACTGGCTGCTCTTGCTGTTCTTCGTATGGTGTTCCGTTCATGGACTCGGTGTGCCTACGACAACCGACGGAACTCCGGTGCAAATGGTTGAAATGGCTCTGAGCACTATGGGACTTAACATCTGAGGTCACCAGTCCGCTAGACTTACAACTTCTTAAACCTAACTAACCTAAGGACATCACATACATCCATGCCCGAGGCAAGATTCAAACCTGCGACCGTAGCGTCAGCGCGGTTCCGGACTGAGGCGCCTAGAACCGCATCGGCCGGCCACGGAACTCCGGCAATATTGATGATCAGCATAGTCATTAACAACACCGAGGTGGAGTTTCTGGCCGAGACTGGTGTTGTCGTATCTCATATCACAGTCAGAGTGCACCACCACGAATAATAGTGAACTACAGCCACAAAAATATTCCGCTAATACGCCAGTTGTCATTACAAACTAAGCACAAAAATGTAGATCGACATGTAACATTTTTTGTGGTTATTTCGCAGTTGGCTACTAACATATTTGTATTTGATACCTTTTTTTCTTAAGTTTTCACATAGACGAGCAGGTAAATATAATGTATAGATAAGTTATGCGAGATAAGTTACGTGACGAGTTTAAGGAGGTTTTTGGTCACTCGGCTGTACTATGGATTTCACACAGAAAATACCCTTTAAGCCTGGACCTCAACACCATTTCTGTCGCTTCCAACGAATACAATTTGCAACGTGCGACGTTAAAGAGGAGTTTAACCGTTTGGAAGAGGTGAGGGTCATCCCACTCATTTCGGCTAGTCGATAAGCAATCCTAATGTTCGTCATTCAGAAGCTAAATTGCTCTCTATGTATATGTGGTGATTTTAAGGCAGTTACTAATGCCCAATCTGTCTATCTACACTCCTGGAAATTGAAATAAGAACACCGTGAATTCATTGTCCCAGGAAGGGGAAACTTTATTGACACATTCCTGGGGTCAGGTACATCACATGATCACACTGATAGAACCACAGGCACATAGACACAGGCAACAGAGCATGCACAATGTCGGCACTAGTACAGTGTATATCCACCTTTCGCAGCAATGCAGGCTACTATTCTCCCATGGAGACGATCGTAGAGATGCTGGATGTAGTCCTGTGGAACGGCTTGCCATGCCATTTCCACCTGGCGCCTCAGTTGGACCAGCGTTCGTGCTGGACGTGCAGACCGCGTGAGACGACGCTTCATCCAGTCCCAAACATGCTCAATGGGGGACAGATCCGGAGATCTTGCTGGCCAGGGTAGTTGAATTACGCCTTCTAGAGCACGTTGGGTGGCACGGGATACATGCGGACGTGCATTGTCCTGTTGGAACAGCAAGTTCCCTTGCCGGTCTAGGAATGGTAGAACGATGGGTTCGATGACAGTTTGGATGTACCGTGCACTATTCAGTGTCCCCTCGACGATCACCAGAGGTGTACGGCCAGTGTAGGAGATCGCTCCCCACACCATGATGCCGGGTGTTGGCCCTGTGTGCCTCGGTCGTATGCAGTCCTGATTGTGGCGCTCACCTGCACGGCGCCAAACACGCATACGACCATCATTGGCACCAAGGCAGAAGCGACTCTCATCGCTGAAGACGACACGTCTCCATTCGTCCCTCCATTCACGCCTGTCGCGACACCACTGGAGGCGGGCTGCACGATGTTGGGGCGTGAGCGGAAGACGGCCTAACGGTGTGCGGGACCGTAGCCCAGCTTCATGGAGACGGTTGCGAATGGTCCTCGCCGATACCCCAGGAGCAACAGTGTCCCTAATTTGCTGGGAAGTGGCGGTGCGGTCCCCTACGGCACTGCGTAGGATCCTACGGTCTTGGCGTGCATCTGTGCGTCGTTGCGATCCGGTCCCAGGTCGACGGGCACGTGCACCTTCCGCCGACCACTGGCGACAACATCGATGTACTGTGGAGACCTCACGCCCCACGTGTTGAGCAATTCGGCGGTACGTCCACCCGGCCTCCCGCATGCCCACTATACGCCCTCGCTCAAAGTCCGTCAACAGCACATACGGTTCACGTCCACGCTGTCACGGCATGCTACCAGTGTTAAAGACTGCGATGGAGCTCCGTATGCCACGGCAAACTGGCTGACACTGACGGCGGCGGTGCACAAATGCTGCGCAGCTAGCGCCATTCGACGGTCAACACCGCGGTTCCTGGTGTGTCCGCTGTGCCGTGCGTGTGATCATTGCTTGTACAGTCCTCTCGCAGTGTCCGGAGCAAGTATGGTGGGTCTGACACACCGGTGTCAATGTGTGCTTTTTTTCCATTTCCAGGAGTGTATATCCGGATCCCGCTCCAGCTACTGCCGCGTCTGGTTGCTGACGAGTCCTCTCCATTTGGCTCCGTCCTCCCATCACTTTCCTTCCTCCACTTGCTGCCAGGTCACACTTCTCCTCTCCACATATATTCTCACTCCCGTTTTTCACCGTGTTCTTGGTCGCCCTCTAGGTCTTTTTCCGCCCATCTTCAGTTCTCCCATAATTTTGTGGAGTTTCTGCCCACACATCCTCTTAACATGCCCGTACCATCTTAGTCTCTTTGTTCAGTTTCTTCTCTCATACTTTCTTGTTTAAGGTCCTTTCTGATATCTGCATTCCTCACTCTGTCCATTCTTGTTTTTCCCTTAACTGCTCTGAGAAATTTCACGTCCCCTGCTTGCAGTCTGCTCCAGTCCCTTTCTGTCACTGTCTACGTTTCTCCTCCATAGGTGACAACAGGGGAGTAATAACTCTTATACATAAGGAGCTTTGATTTTCTGAAACTTCCTTAGTCCAAATCAGGTGTTTTATTGTATGGTAGAAATTGGCTCTCTTCTGTAACCTTCTATTAATTTCGCTGTTTATTCTTCCATCACTAGATATTTCACTCCCTAAATAAGTAAAACTGTCCACTACTTTGAAGGGTTCTCCATTCAAAGTAATATTTCCGTTGATCCCTTTGTCTCTTCTAAATACCATTACTTCACTCTTATCTTTATTTATTTTTAATCCATACCTTTTCATTATTTCCTTCCAAGCATCAAGTTGTAACTGTACACCTACCTCTTTATCGCCCTATATCACCATATCATCTGCAAAAATCATCTCTTTGGCTTTTTCTTTTACTATAGCTTTAACTGCCCTATTCATTCCCTCCATTACAACATTAAAAAGTGAAGGAGATAGAATACTTCCTTGTTTAAGTCCTTGTCTTATTTCGAAGTATTCAGAGTTCCCTAATGATGTTCTAATTCTACAATTGTGTCCTTTCTACATTGTCTTTATTACATTAATGTATCCATCTTCTATATCTATTTTCTTCATTTCTTCCCAGAGCCTTAACCTGTTAACTGAGTCATATGCCTTTTCTATGTCTATGAAAACCATAATCACCCTTTTGTTATACTCCCAACTTTTTTCCATCAGTTGACGGATAGAATGCCCAATCTAATATAGACCATTACCCTATTCCGCATACGGCACATCAGCAGGGCACCAATCCTTCTTTAAAACTAACTTAGCGTGCGCTTATTTACAGTTATCGGTGGGCGCAGAGACTAGGGAGACATTGTTACTAAACACCTCTTTTAGGTAATATCTGTATGTATACACACGGCTTAGTAACATATGACCATCGCCAGTGTTCGACGTCAATGTGCAACAATCACTCACAGATGACAGGTGGTAGCATTAGCAGTGGAGGGTATATAGTGTGTCCGGGGGATGCGAAAAACTCTGCAGTCGTTGTCATAACGCGAAAACGGAACCATTTATCTGACGTCCAAAATGGCGTGATAATTTGCTTTCGGGTCAAGGGTGTAAGCATTTCCACAACGGCTAAATTTGTAACCTGTTAGCGTGCCGCTGTCGTTGAAATACACTACTGGCCATTAAAATTGCTACACTAAGAAGAAATGTAGATGATATACGGGTATTCATTCGACAAATATATTATACTAGAACTGACATGTGATAACATTTACACGCAATTTGGGTGCATAGATCCTGAGAAATCAGTACCCAGAGCAACTACCTCTGACCGTAACAACGGCCTGGGCATTGAGTCAAACAGAGCTTGGATAGCGTGTACAGGTACAGCTGCCCATGCAGTTTCAACACGATACCACAGTTCGTCAAGAGTAGTGACTGGCGTATTGTGACGAGCCAGTTGCTCGGCCACCATTGACCAGACGTTTTCCGTTTGTGAGAGATGTGGAGAATGTGCTGGCCAGGGCAGCAGTAGAACCTTTTCTCTATCCAGAAAGACACGTACAGGACCTGCAACATGCGGTCGTGCATTATCCTGCTGAAATGTAGGGTTTCGCAGGGATCGAAGAAGGGTAGAGGCACGGGTCGTAACACATCTGAAATGTAACGTCCACTGTTCAAAGTGCCATCAATGTGAACAAGAGGTGACCGAGGCGTATACCCAATGGCACCCCATACCATCACGCCGGGTGATCGCCAGTATGGCGATGACGAATACACACTTCGAATGTGCGTTCACCGCGATGTCGCCAAACACGGATGCGACCGTCATGATGCCGTAAACAGAACCTGGATTCATCCGAAAAAATGACGTTTTGCCATTCGTGCACCCAGGTTCGTCGTTGAGTACACCATCGCAGGCGCTCCTGACATCGAACTGTTCGTGCAGATGGTTGTTCTCTTGCAAACGTCCCCATCTGTTGACTCAGGGATCGAGACGTGGCTGCACGATCCTTTACAGCGATGAGGATAAGATGCCTGTCATCTCGACTGCTAGTGATACGAGGCCGTTGGTATCCATCACGGCGTTCCGTATTACCCTCCTGAACCCACCGATTCCATGTTCCGCTAACAGTCATTGGATCTCGTCCAACGCGAGCAGCAATGTCGCGATACGATAAACCGTAATCGCGATAGGCTACAATCCGACCTTTATCAAAGTCGGAATCGTGATGGTACGCATTTCTCCTCCTTAGACGAGGCATCACAACAACGTTTCACCAGGCAACGCCGGTCAACTGCTGTTTGTGTATGAGATATAGGTTGGAAACTTTCCTCATGCCAGCACGTTGTAGGTGTCGCCACTGGCGCCAGATGTAATGCTCTGAAAAGCTAATCATTTGCATACCACAGCATCTCCTTCCTGTCGGTTAAATTTCGCGTCTGTAGCACGTCATCTTCGTGGTGGAGCAATTTTAATGACCAGTAGTGTATATCGTGCATGGAAAAATAGTACTATCAAAAACAGGCGCCACGACAACTGTGATGCACGACAGGCCGTAGGGGACAGAGGTGAACGACGTCTGCAAGGATGTGTACGGGCGATAGACGTGCAACTGTTGAGCTACCTACCGCCCGGATGAACCAAGGGGCCGCCAACTGTGTCTCCTCAACGACTGTTCAGTGAACGTTGCTGCAAATGGGCCTCTGCAGCAGGCGCCTGGCTCTTGCACTCATGCTGACTGCTGCTCATCGCCGACGAAGGCTGGAGTTTGCACGCCAATGCCAAAACTGGACGTCCACTGAGTGGCGACAGGTAGCCTTTTCAGATGAATCACGTTTTATGTCCCATCCGCGTGGAACGTCTGAAAGCATACAACGTGCTACAATCGTCGATAGGGTCCACGACGGAGGAGCGAACGTTATGGTCTGGGGAATGTTTTCGTGGCTTTCACTGAGTGATATCGTCATCCTGGGAAGCATAAAGGATCAACACAAGTATGCTCTATCCTTGGGGACCATGTTCACCCCTACTTGCAGTTTGTTTTTCCTCAGCAGGACAATGCAACCTATCACACAACTCACAGTGTACATGCTCGGTTCGAAGAGCACCAGGATGAGTTTGCCGTGCTCCCATGGCCACCAAACTCCTCGGATTCAAATCAGTGGAGAATCAGTGTTGCTACCTCGAGCGAGTTGTTCGCACCATGTTTCTCAACTAAGAAACCTAGCGCGTCTGGTCACGGCACTGGAGTCAACATGGCTCGGCATACCTTTAGGTACCTCCCAACACCTCGCTCTGACTCTCCTCCTGTACGTCTCGCTGAAGTCTACGTTGCACAAGGTCGTTATTCAGGCTTTTTACCAGTGGTCACATCAAAGTGATTTTGCAGTGTGATGGGCTCCCATTCGGTATGGCTAGCGCCCCCACTATATTTCAACGATACCTAGACCAGCTCATCCAGGACATATCTCAGTGTGCAAACTACTTTGACGAGATCATCGTAATGGGGACAATACGGGAGCAACACCTAGCAAACCTGCAAGACCTATTCGAGAGGGTGAAATGAAGTCGTCTGCTGTTCTGGTTGGACAAATGCATTTCTTCCAACCTACCTGGGTTATATTTTGTGCAGTGAAAGATTACCGTCAAACCTCCTTGCCTAGGGACGCCAGATGAAAGTTGATGTCGTCAAGCCGTGAATGAAAATTGCGCAACGGATAACTGGGGAGGGGAGCTTGAGAGCGCTACCTAGAGAGCGTGCCCTTTCTGTACGATACTAGGCAAGGTGCTGACATAATACGTATTTATACGACTCCTGTATTATGCATTTCTTGTACGTGAATGTGAATCTGCACATGAACTTCCTTTATCCGTTGCGCAATTTTCATTCAGGGCTTGACGACATCAACTTTCATCTGGCGTCTCTAGGCAAAGGGGTTTGACGGTAATCTTTCAGCAGAAACGAACTGAAACTTACGTCCGAGCATGTCGACACCATACTTCGCCTTCCTGCCCCTAAAAGCTTAACAAGCTTAATCTTTTATGAGTGTAGTTAACTATTAGCCAAAGTTTTTTCGAAGACATCCCAAATAGCGTACCAATTAAACTAGCTGTGCAAATGGGTTATTCTGTATGGTAAGAAGCGTGTCAGAAAATGTTTCTTCTGTTAAAAGAATCCTGAAATTCGCTCCCTGTATGGCTGCTTTTACGTCATAGAAGCGCATCATACTTGCATGACGCGCACAGAGACTTGCTACTGTGTCTGGAGTGCCTAGTCCCGCGAAATGTAACCATCCCAAGGCTGTTGACAACGCTGGGAAATAAGCAGCGATATATTCTGCGCTACAGAAACCTCCAGCAATATCTTAGGTTGGGGACAGAACTTGTTCGTACCACCACCAGCATCTCCTTCAAGCAGTGTTGTTGGTTGAAGGAGTACATTGATGTAAACATACTAGAGAGGGCTCTTGTGACATGCGACTTCTCCACGGAGTTTTACAAATCAATGAATAACGCAATCACTTGAAAACAATGGAAAATGTTAGACAATACCACGAAATTCATTCACTTTACAGGTGGGATGGGCGTTAACGTGCAAGAGACTACATAGCCAGACCAAATTTCAAGTGGATCAGCATCTTCAGTGAAGGACTAGTCATTTTGGAGATGGCCAAGGTTTCAGTACGGTTCACGAAGCTTGTCTGTATGGCTACGTGTGTTCTACACCTCTCCAAACTCCACAGGTGTGTATTCCACTACGAGTCTGTGAAGTCAAACTTCGCTGATCCCAAGTTACTTTATATGGATGCAGATAGTTTCATCTGCTGAGTGAAAGACTGTGATCGATATGAAATAATTGGATACAATAACCAAGAATTCAAAACGTCTCGATATGCGATCGATAATCCTTTTGGAGTAACACCACTAATCAACAATCAACAAGAGCAGGCGAATCATTCACAGATTGTGGACCTTTTAGGGCTCATGTCGAAGTGTACACTTATCACAGAGGCAGTCCTATGGGTGTACCTCGTGTTACCGCAAAAGCTTTCTTGATAGAAGATTACAAGAGGTGTCTGCTCGAGGGTGTTGGCGCTGCTCCACATATGCTGCGTCAAGTGGTCTTTCTATCGAGAGGCCATGAGGTAAACCCTGCACTCCAGCTAAAAGTGGGGCTGTCGTGTTAGGACGACAAACGGTTCCTTTGTGGGTATGGGATCAGCACTCTCCTGTGCTCACGCTTTTCATCGAATGATTGTGTGTGTATGTGTATGTGTGTGTGTATTTATTAATTTGTAAATTGTTGATACCTCTGTGAGTGTGTACAGAACAGTTAGATGAACCGCTTGTCATGCACATACACTGTATATTTATTGTGTACTATGTACATGACTGCACATTACGTGTGCGTGTAGATATTGTATATACATTCTAAGAAAGGAAGAGAAGTTATCCAAATGGGACGGAAATCGGTAGATGTGATATACAACTCAAAGAAACAAAAGTTTACATTTTCAGAAAGTTAGATTACACGGACCAACGATGGAAAAACTGTTTTGCTGAAAACACCTTCTTCTTATGATTTTAGGGTGGTAAGTCCAAATATGATACTTAAAAAACTGTATCATTCATCACTTCTTCACATTTTACAGTTAATTTTATTAAATTGAGCGATTTTTTAAAAATTTCATAGCTTTTTATAAAGCTAAAATGATCTAAAAAGGTGGTGTAATGAATGTAGATGACGTTGGTAGTACTTCTGTAAAACATTTTCTGGCAAAAAAAGGTCGATTCTATTTTTGTGTTAACAGATGGTATTTTGTTTACTGTCAACCTAACCTCACTTTCCCATTTCCTGTACATGTGCTCAGTACAATGTCTAATCGTGGTTGTAAAAACTCTGCTGCCAGTTTTTGTTATATTTGTGGTGAATTTGTGATTAAAAACACCAAAAAACATTACAGAATTTGTGTAAAAGGTTTATCTACCATACTTTGGATCTAACTTGGTGATCAAGATAAATCTTGGGCGCCGCATAAGGTATGTTATGCGTGTGTTGAAGACCTGAAAAATTGTCCAAAAAGGAGAAAAAAACTATTAGATTTGCTGTTCCTATGATATGGACGGAGCCAAGAAACCATTCCGATGATTGCTACTTTTGCAGTGTTGATATTACTGGTCATAATTCGAAAAACAAGAAGGTAATAAGCTATCCTAACCTTCTGTCCGTCATCCGACCAGCAGGCCATGGTGAAGATTTGCTGGTTCCTGAACCACTAGATTTAAGTTCTATTCCAACAGACGTATTTTCTGATGTACAATCTGATTTACACGAACCAGATGATGATGAATTCTATTGTAAAACAGGAAGTATAGAGCCTAAATTGTTTGCACAGGCCGAGCTTAACGATTTGGTTAGGGATCTGGGCTTAACGAAAGAAAAAGCTGAATTGCTTGGCTCTAGATTAAAAGAAAAGAACTTATTGGCAGTTGGAACCAGCATATACACTCCTGGAAATGGAAAAAAGAACACATTGACACCGGTGTGTCAGACCCACCATACTTGCTCCGGACACTGCGAGAGGGCTGTACAAGCAATGATCACACGCACGGCACAGCGGACACACCAGGAACCGCGGTGTTGACCGTCGAATGGCGCTAGCTGCGCAGCATTTGTGCACCGCCGCCGTCAGTGTCAGCCAGTTTGCCGTGGCATACGGAGCTCCATCGCAGTCTTTAACACTGGTAGCATGCCGCGACAGCGTGGACGTGAACCGTATGTGCAGTTGACGGACTTTGAGCGAGGGCGTATAGTGGGCATGCGGGAGGCCGGGTGGACGTACCGCCGAATTGCTCAACACGTGGGGCGTGAGGTCTCCACAGTACATCGATGTTGTCGCCAGTGGTCGGCGGAAGATGCACGTGCCCGTCGACCTGGGACCGGACCGCAACGACGCACAGATGCACGCCAAGACCGTAGGATCCTACGCAGTGCCGTAGGGGACCGCACCGCCACTTCCCAGCAAATTAGGGACACTGTTGCTCCTGGCGTATCGGCGAGGACCATTCGCAACCGTCTCCATGAAGCTGGGCTACGATCCCGCACACCGTTAGGCCGTCTTCCGCTCACGCCCCAACATCGTGCAGCCCGCCTCCAGTGGTGTCGCGACAGGCGTGAATGGAGGGACGAATGGAGACGTGTCGTCTTCAGCGATGAGAGTCGCTTCTGCCTTGGTGCCAATGATGGTCGTATGCGTGTTTGGCGCCGTGCAGGTGAGCGCCACAATCAGGACTGCATACGACCGAGGCACACAGGGCCAACACCCGGCATCATGGTGTGGGGAGCGATCTCATACACTGGCCGTACACCTCTGGTGATCGTCGAGGGGACACTGAATAGTGCACGGTACATCCAAACTGTCATCGAACCCATCGTTCTACCATTCCTAGACCGGCAAGGGAACTTGCTGTTCCAACAGGACAATGCACGTCCGCATGTATCCCGTGCCACCCAACGTGCTCTAGAAGGCGTAATTCAACTACCCTGGCCAGCAAGATCTCCGGATCTGTCCCCCATTGAGCATGTTTGGGACTGGATGAAGCGTCGTCTCACGCGGTCTGCACGTCCAGCACGAACGCTGGTCCAACTGAGGCGCCAGGTGGAAATGGCATGGCAAGCCGTTCCACAGGACTACATCCAGCATCTCTACGATCGTCTCCATGGGAGAATAGTAGCCTGCATTGCTGCGAAAGGTGGATATACACTGTACTAGTGCCGACATTGTGCATGCTCTGTTGCCTGTGTCTATGTGCCTGTGGTTCTGTCAGTGTGATCATGTGATGTATCTGACCCCAGAAATGTGTCAATAAAGTTTCCCCTTCCTGGGACAATGAATTCACAGTGTTTTTATTTCAGTTTCCAGGAGTGTACATGTATAGAAAGAGAGAGCAGAAATTTTCCAAGTTTTTTCAACAAGAAGGTGATTTAGTGTACTGCTCACACATTCCCAGTCTGATGAATGAGTTTAGTATTGAATACAAAAAGGAAGACTGGAAGCTGTTTATTGATTCATCCAAAACTAGTGATGGAAAACCGCTACCAAGGCCGCTGGAACACCAACATTATGGGGGACTACTGTTCGTCACTTCACCGAGAAGTTCAGCAAGCGACTAGTCGAAGAAAAAGCTACATAAGAAGCTTCAAAGAGAAAAGAGAAAGAAATACAAACCAATTCTAGCTGACAAGTGAAACCTCTGTTAACACATATCATTGTCTTAAATAGCTTACTGAAAATACAAACCATGCTTATGTTGTAACAAAGCATTTCATTAATTGCCCGTTTACCATATAGCATAGGATTTTCATGCTACATAATAAAAAGCATATTGTTCGAAAATTATTGGTGATACAAAAAAAACTAAGGCTAGATTTTGATTCAGCTCATAAAAATCTATAAAGATCAGCTATCAAAGTAAAAAAGTTCATCAAAAAAATTTTTTTCGTTGGACTCTGTTGTTTATTCGAAAAAAGACCTTCGCAAATTGAGCGATCCAGTAACGTGTTGGTCCATCTCTGGCCTCTATGAAAGCAGTTATTCGGCTTGGCATTGATTGGTAAAGTTGTTGGATGCCCTTCGGAGGGATATCGTGCTAAACTCTGTTCAATTGGCGTGTTAGATCGTCGAAATCCGAGCTGGCTGCAGGGAACTACCTATAACGCTTCAATTGCTCTCATCTGAGGAGAGATATAGCGACTTTGCAGGCCAAGCACAAAGACAAGCAATATAAACCCTCGACGTGTGTGGGTGGGCATTATCTTGCTGAAATGTATGCCGACGGTGGCTTGCCGTGAAGGCCAAGAGAACGGGGAATAGAATATCGGCGACATACCGCTGTACTGTAAGGCTGCCGCTGATAACAACCAAAGAGTTCCTGCTATGAAATGATATGGCAACCCAGATCATCATCCCAGTTGTCGAGCCGTATGACAGACGACAATCAAGTCGTTATCCCATTGCTGTCCAGACTCGTCAGAGCCCTGATACGTATGAAATCTGATCATAAAGTACACGAAAATACTGTATATACAGAAAGAAAATGTAAATACTGTACATAGAAAAATACAAAGTTGTATATAGGAACAAAACGCGAACCATAGTATTCAAATGCTTCTAGTTTTAGTGTAATGTACCTGATGGTCACTAGTCTTCAAAAAAGAGCTTTGTAAGTAAAATCAATGTACATATGTACAAAAAGTAACTGTGTAAATACATCAACAGAAAAATTATAAATTGCTGCATATAAGAAGAAAAAACAACTTTTCTAAAAAAGCTACTGAGTGTGTAACAAATAGTTCTTGTAAATAAAAAAAAGCTGTCGATACGTGACAACTATAAGCTGTTAAAAAATTGATTGCAAAAACAAAATTGTTGATAATAATAAATTATTAGTTATTTTTTATATCATTGTTATTATTTTTAAACCCTGTCTCTACAGAATTATTGTTTGTAACAAACCTGTACCTCTCGCCATGATCCACACACCTCGAAGGAAGAAGCCTGCGTGATTGAACTAGTTATAACGGATGATAAGAGGGCGGGGAGCTCGAATCTTATTGGTCCAGGGATTTCCTACCATTTTAATGTGTGCCCAGAAATTATATATCACGTGATCAGTACTGAGTTACTTCATGACTTGGTCCATCTCGATAAGTACTGCCCATCAGTTAGAGGGTTATAGTATCACCAGACGTGTGGGCTGCCTTTCCCCCTTGCCCCTGGGCTTGAAGCCGTCCTGCTATCCTAGTTGTGTGTGTGTGTGTGTGTGTGTGTGTGTGTGCATGCGTGAGCGCACGCGGTTAATTCAGAGGCAGCGATTGTTGATTAAAATCAGAGGGGAACATCTTGTGCAAATACCATCGTGTTTAGGGAAATCATACAACTTGATGACACAATTTTTATACAAATATCTTTGACATTGGAGGGAATAATGCGACGTGATACAATTTTTACACATTGTTTTAATATTTTGCCAGAGACATGTAAAATATCTTTGACATTGAAGGAAATAGTGTAGCTTTACACCAATTTTACGATCGTTTCTGATTAGCTGGAGAGGGGTGAGGGAGGGAAAGGGTGAAGTTTAAAGCGTAATTGAGCTAGTTCCGCCATTTTTTTGGATTTTCCACCACATGCCTCCTTTGACTTAAATTTCCGCCAATACGTAATTTTATCACCATCCGTCATCTTGAAAACTCAATGCATACGGTTGGCAGCCCTGCTCCTGCACGTAGGAAACGCAGATCAATGAATTTCAGAAGTTAACGTCGAGAAGATAACATGTTGTCAGAAAATCTATGACTATGGCGCAGCCAAGCTGCGTCCGAAAAAGAACAGTTTTATTCTTCTCGCGTGTGGAATAATGAAACGTCTGCCATTGTGACAGGCGGGAAACGATACCCGGGCCGCACACGGCTTGCCTTCCTTAGCAGGATGCGTGACAAAAAAAGCCGTGCGGCTCCCTCCAGCCGCCACCGTCAGTAAAGGCTGCCACCTTTTTGCTGCTTAACTGGCGTCAGGGGGCTGCGGGGATTTCTCTTCCACACTTAACTCCCCCGAAAAACTGCTCCGAGGGCCACCGGAGCGGCAAGTCTAACGTATTCGATGAGGACCACGTCCTGTGCGTCCTGTTGCGGTAGGAAAGTACAATAGCTGGTTATTACTTTCGAAATGCGTATGCCACCGAACAATCGATCCTCTTTAGATTCTTTTACAAAATAAAAACATGACGTAGTCCATGTTTTAAGACCACTGGGAAATAATAAATATCAGATCCTATTGGAGTGGCTCGAGAAAAGTCAGGTATCGAACGGAAACTTAAAGATGCCTAGGAAAACAGAGAATACAAGTGCAGATATGTTTATATACAGGGTGAAAAGTATTTAAACCGACAAACTCTGGGAGGTTGTAGGGGACATCAAAACAAATATTTTTCCCTAATGTCATTTTTTCCCATGAAGATTATTTAAACCGGTGGAAGCCGTATTAGATCTTCAGTTGTTAGAGTCCACATTACGATCTTCAGTTGTTAGAGGCCGTATTACGCTCTTCAGTTGTAGGCAACTGCTGTCCACCAGTGCAGTAGTGCATTGTTTCTGTTTATTAATGGAGCCATACACCTGGAGTGAGTACACTGATATTGTTGGTGCGTACTATGTAGCACACCACAACGGACGAGCTGCACAGAGGGTTTATCAACAACAATATCCTAATCGTCGTATCCCGCATCATATGACCTTTGCTGCTGTGTACCAACGTGTGCGTGCGATCGGCTCATTTAGCAGGTTACCTGGACAAGGACACCGTCTCACGGTAAGAACGCTGCAATTTTAGGAAGCTGTCTTGCAGCATGTGGAGCGGGATCCTTCAATCAGCACTCATGCAATTGCACGTAACATGGGGACGAATGAGACGAATGCAAAAACAGTCCTTCGAGAGCAATTGTTCGGTCCATTTCACTTACATTGTGTCCACAACGTGGAACCAGTTGATTATCCACTCAGAGCACAGTTTTCGCAGTGGTTCCTGGAACAGTGTGAAATCCATCCAACATTTCTATCATCTGTGTTGTTTACCGATGAAGCAACGTTCGGACGTGATGGAGTCTTCAACATGCACAGTTCGCATGTATGGAGTGAGTATAACCCACATGCCACAATTACTAGCGCTCATCAAGTTCAGTTCTTCGTTAATGTGTGTGTCGGTGTTGTTGGGGACTGTTTAATTGGGCTGTATCTGCTACCTAGGCCGTTAAATGGCAGGCACTATTAGAATTTTCTCTCCAGAGCATTGCCAGAAATGCTGGAAGACGTCCCGCTCGCTACAAGACAACGCATGTGGTTCTAATATGACGAGGTGCCGGCACATTTCAGTCGTCGTGTGCGTCGATTCCTGGACCGACGGTTCCCAGAAACGTGGATTGGCAGAGGTGGTCCTGTACCATGGCCTGCTCGATCCTCAGATATGTTCCCTCTGGACTTTTTTGTGTGGGGAGAGATGCGCAACCTTGTTTATGCAACTCCTGTTGCATCAGAAGAGGATCTCGTTGCCCGGATAGTAACAGCACCAGGAACAATTCAGGATACTGCTGGGGCTTTTGCCCGTGTCAGACAGAACATGAACCGACGGTATAACCTTTGTCTACGTGTCAATGGAGGCATTTTTGGAAATCTACTGTAACTGAAATAGGGTTGTGTTAATGTGTTACCAGTTGGTCATAAAAATTGGAAAAATGTTTGTTGGTTTAATTAATTTGCTGCCAGAGAAATCTTCCTCTACTGGTTTAAATACTCCTCATAGGAAAAAATGATATAAGGGGAAAAATATTTGTTTTGATGTCCCCTACAACGTTCCAGAGTTTGTCGGTTTAAATGGTTTTCACCCTGTATAATGAAACGTATCAATGACAATAGTTTCATAGCCCTCACTTTCGTAACACATCTAACGTAATTTGAAGACATTTTGACTATTTTTCGACCGTGACTGTCTCAAAAAATATGTAAAGGTTTTTAAATATCGCTACCAGTCACAAAATTTGTTAACTAATACATTAGTTGTTGTTCTGAATCTAACGATGCATGTTACTCTATTCGTGTCACTCGTAGCCTCTTAAGAAGGAACAGACCAATCTCTTCATTTATTTTATCATTCTTTCCTGTCCCTGACCAGCCTACATTTGATCATGAGTGAGTGAAAATGTGTGTGTCTGACACTCAGACATTCCTGTGGGCAACCACAGTTAGCATGGGTGGTGTGATGTCAAGGGCAATTTAACCTGGTGGGGGATTTCAACAAAGCTCAACACCTCCAATAGGATAACGCCTAATAGAGTAGAGCAGAGCCAAGAATAAACACAAAGTTTAGATTTTGTTCAAAAAAATGGTTCAAATGGCTCTAAGCACTATGGGACTCAGCATCTGAGGTCATCAGTCCCCTAGACTTAGAACTACTTTAAACCTAACTAACCGAAGGACATCACACACATCCATGCCAGAGGCAGGATTCGAACCTGCGACCGCAGCAGCAGCGCGGTTCCGGACTGAAGAGCCTAGAACCGTCGTTATGTATTTAGTGAGAGGTAATAAACCTCTCTCCCCACCAGCAAGCTATGAAAGTGGAAATGTTTCAGATAGGCGCGGCGCTAGGCACTCTGTCGCTGGAGCGGTCATACTGTTGTGGTCGGGCTCGTTACAGAGTGGATGCATATGTTTGAATACGTTGGTTTAATTTGTAGAAGTGTGCTATCTGCTCTGTTTCAATGTTCGTTATGTTAGGAAGACGTTTTGAAATTCCATATTATGGGTATTTCAATTAATTTTGTGTGGGAGAACGGCTGGGTAGTGCCAGCTTTGTTCGAACTTGAACCATCATACCGCGTGCCCTGAGCGATTATCCATCATCATGAGCCATATTTGGTGTTAGTTCTGTTTGCTTAACAATTTCAGTGGCACATGGAGAATTTTCCGTGATGCCTGTCGCGTTTTTAAATGATCATTTCTTGTGTTTAACATAGTGGTCTTTGTCTAACACTATGCCAGGTATACGTGGTCTCGGAGCTTTTGCATAGTGATTCCATGCATCTTGTACCACCTATATCTCCGTAACAAACGGATCCCAATATCAATAGTGAATTATTGCCATTACACACTTTTTCAAAATTTTAAAGAAATGATGACTTCTACTAATTCCTGCCGCTAGAAAAAAGAACAGATGACGTCTGTATATCAGAAAGGTAAAAGAACGGGCCGGAAATATTACAGACCAATATCCTTAACAACGGTTTGCTGTAGAATTTTTGAAAATATTCTTAGTTCAAATATAATAAATTTTCCTGTGACGAAAGAGCTTCTATCCACAAATCAGCACAGATTTCGAAATCACCGCTCTTGTGAAACTCAGCTTGCTCTTTTCTCACATGATATCCTGCAAACAATGGATGAACGGCAACCGGTAGATTTCATTTTCCTAGATCTTTTGAAAGCGTTTGACACAGTGCGCCAATACAGGGTGTTAACGGAAGTACGGACATACGGAATAGGTTCCCAGATATGTGAGTGGTTCAAAGACTTTGTGAGGTGTCCCTTGTTTTGAGAGGTATTTATTTTTTCAGATTTTACGTTCATTGAAATTCTGCAGATAACCGTAATCAGTTCGCTGCATTAAGCAGTGACGTAGAATGAGCCGTCAGGGAGCAGGAAGCTGGTTCCCATGGAGGCAGAGGTAACAACCGGACATATAGTACTATGACGAAGAGAGGAGACTAGAGGAGAACGCGAGCCTTGAGAACAGCTCTTACTCAACAGCAGAGATGTAGAGCGACCACTTATGTTCTGGCGTGAAGTACCGATTTTATTAAATATTAATGACTAAAGTCATTTTTTGGCATAACTGGGAAGCCTACAGGTCATCAGGCTTTCACAATAATAAAGCTATGATGTAAACTCGTAACTTCAATAAATAAAACGATATTGTTAACTTATTGAAGATGTAAGAACAGTTACAAAGCTTTACGACGTTCCCAAGAGTTTCCGGCTGTGCACCAAGCTCGCCACTCGGCAGTAGCACGTACTATGAGTCTGTTCATATGTGAGAGTCGGTGATAGAATGTATTCAGGTAGTGTTCATTTATATTATTCGGCTTTACCATGCTCTCAGAACTTAGACTTTGTGAAAACAATCTTTTAATAATAGTAAACTGTTACTGTTTTACGGTGTTGGCAAATAAACGCTTCGTAGAGGCATCTCAGGGCTTCTTGCGTAGAAAGTAGCGTTTTAAATGATCTACGAGGGCTTCACAGAGTGCTGGCAGGAGGAAATCCTAAGCGCCGAATCATTAAGGTAATTCAAGAAAGGATCATCTTAATAAGCGTAGTCTCCGGTGGTAAGATTTGACCAGTATACTTCACGTCACATACACCATTTTCAACGCAATCGCGTTTGAACTGAGAAACTTGTATGTAGGTTCAGATACGGGAGGGGAGTTAGCAGTTTCTTAATCAATAGAATACAGTATATGGTTCTCGACGGAGAGTGTTCATTAGAGACAAGTATATCATCAGGGGTGTCTCAGAAAAGTGTGACAGGACTGCTCTTATTTTCTATATACATCAATGATCCGACGTACAGGGTGGCCAGCAATCTGCTGTTAGCTGATGATGCTGTGATTTATGGGAAAGTGACGTCGTTGAATGACTGTAGGAGAAAGGTACATGAAGACGTAGATAAAAATTCCAGTTTGTGTGATGAATGGCAGCTTCCTCTAAACGTAAAAGAGAAGTGAGTTAAAGCAGATGAGTAGGAAAAACAATCCTGTAATGTTAAAATACAACATTAGTAGTGTACTGCTTGACACGGTCACGTCCATTAAGTACTTAGGTGTAACGTAGCAAAGCGATATGAAATGGAATGAGCACTTAAGGACGGTAGTGGGCTAGGCGATTTCAGTTTATTGGGGGAATTTTAGGGAAGTGTGGTTTATCTGTAAAAGACACCGTGTACAGACCATTACTGCTCAAGTGTTTGGGATACCAACAAAGTCGAATTAAAGAACGACACCGAAGCAATTTAGGGGCGGACTGCTAGATACACTATTGGCCATTAAAATTGCTACTCCACGAAGATGACGTGCTACAGACGCGAAATTTAATCGACAGGAAGAAGATGCTGTGATATGCAAATGATTAGCTTTTCAGAGCATTCACGCGAGGATGGCGCCGATGGCGACACCTACAACGTGCTGACATGAGGAAAGTTTCCAACCGACGTCTCATACACAAACAGCATTTGACCGGCGTTGCCTGGTGAAACGTTCGTGTAAGGAGGAGAAATGCGTACCATCACATTTCCGACTTTAATAAAGGTTGGATTGTAGCCTATCGCGATTGCATTTTACCGTATCGCGACATAGCTTCCCGCGTTGGTCGAGATCCAATTACTGTTAGCAGAATATGGAATCGGTGGGTTCAGGAGGGTAATATGGAACGCCGTGCTGGATACCAACGGCCACGTATCGCTAGCAGTCGAGATGACAGGCATCTTATCCACATGGCTGTAAGGGATCGTGCAGCCACGTCTCGATCCCTGAGTCAACAGATGGGGACGTTTGCAAGACAACAGCCATCTGCACGAACAGTTCGATGACGTTTGCAGGAGCATCAGTTATCAGCTCGGAGACCATGGCTGCGGTTACCCTTGACGCTGCCATGGCTGCGGTTACCCTTGACGCTGCATCACAAACAGGAGCGCCTGCGATGGTGTACTCAACGACGAACCTGGGTGCACGAATGGCAAAACTTCATTTTTTCGGATGAATCCAGGTTCTGTTAACAGCATCATGATGATCGCACTCGTGTAAGGCGACATCGGGGTGAACGCACGTTGGAAGCGTGCATTCGTCATCGCCATACTGGGGTATCACCCGGCGTGATGGTATGGGGTGCCATTGGTTACACGTCTCGGTCACCTCTTGTTCGCATTGACGGCACTCTTGAACAGTGGACGTTACATTTCAGATTTGTTACGACCCGAGGCTCTACCCTTCATTCGATCCCTGCGAAACACTAGATTTCAGCAGGATAATGCACGATCGCATGTTGCAGGTCCTGTACGGGCCTTTCTGGATACAGAAAATGTTCGACTGCTGCCCTGGCCAGTACATTCTCCATATCTATTACCAACTGAAAACGACTGGTCAATGGTGGCCGAGCAACTGGCTCGTCACAATACGCCAGTCACTACTCTTGATGAACTGTGGTGGTATCGTGTTGGAGCTGCATGTACTGCTGTACCTGTACACGCCATCCAAGTTCTGTTTGACTCAATGCCTAGGCGTATCAAGGCCGTTATAACATCCAGAGGTGGTTGTTCTGGATACAAATTTCTTAGGATCTATGCACCCAAACTGCGTGAAAATGTAATCACATGTCAGTTGTAGTATAATATATTTGTCCAATGAATACGCGTTTATCATTTGCATTTCTTCTTGGTGCAGCAATTTTAATGGCCAGTAGTGTATATTACCGACTGGTTCGATCAACAAGCCGTATTACCATGATGCTTCGTAAACTTAAGTGGGAATCCCCAGAGGAAAGGCGACGTTGGCGGAGCACTATTGAGAAAATTTAGAGAGCCGGCATTAGAAGCTGGCTTCAGAAGGGTTCTACTGCTGACAAGATCCATTTGCATAAGAACCACGAAGATTTGATAACAGAAATTACGGCTCGTATTGAGGCATGTAGACAGTCGTTTTTCCCTCGTTCTGTTTGCTACTGGACCAGGAAAGGAAACGTACGATATTGCAGTGCCTGTGTAGTTTAGAAGAACGATGCATTGTTCCTTCGAACATGCATGTATGAAGGAACAGGCACTGTGGCGACTACTGCTATCATGAGATAGATGAATTGTATTCGCAGTTGCGAATACGAACAACCGTCAGCTGTATAAAGGAGTGACGACAGTGAAAATCTGTGTTAGACCGAGACTCGAACCCGGATTTTCCGCTTTACACGAACGTTCGCCTTAACCGCTTTGGCTACCTATGCACGACTAACAGCCATCCCAAAACTTCCATATGTCATCAATCATGCGTCTAAAACCTGTACTTGTACACCCATTATGTATATTCCCGTACAGGTGAGATATTTTACTTGAAAGTCGATGGTCCGGTGTCGGTAGATAGATACGATATTTTTTTTTTTTTTGTTGGGTGTTAATATGAATCTTGCCACTAGACGCGTGGTCTATGGGTAGCGTCTTTGATTCATAATCAAAACGTCTTCGGTCCCGGGTTCGATCCCCGCCACTACCTAAATTTTGATAAATAATCAGCATTGGCGGCCGAAGACTTCCGGCATAAAGAAGTCAGCCTCATTCTGCCAACGGCCTTGTCAAAGAGGGCGGAGGTGCGGATAGAGGTTCAGGGCACTCTCTTGTCCTAGGGGTGGGAAATTGCCCCTTAAGGCGGAAGAATCAGCAATGATCAATGACATGAGGATGCAGAAGGCAATGGAAACCACAGCATTAAAGACACGTAACGTGTATCCACAGGACATGTTTTATTTATTTATTTATTTATTTAACCTGGCAAGATTAGGGCCATCAGGCCCTCTCTTACATCTAACCAGGCATTCTACTTATTTTACAGTCATATGTTTCAGTAGGCATGTTAAACTACATCTAATACAAAAAGTGAGATAAACAATTAGAAAGGTACACCTCTAAAAATACATTATTGAATTGAAAGATTTAAGATAGGAGTGCTGGCAGCAGGGAGTATGAGGGAGACTCATGGTGAAGCGAGGAGAAGAATAGAGAGACATGATGAAACATAATTAAGGAAAATATAAAGGAAAAGGAGACTGCGTGTCTAATAGAGATAGATGAAGAGGAAGGCATCTCAGGAGCAAGATAGGAGACACTAGCTTTGCTATTTGTCAGATGAGAGGATTTGCCTTGCACATTAATTTTGTGGAGAATTTTATGCGGATGATAGTAGGAAATGCTTCAACTTCTTCTTAAAAGCAACAGGAGATTGAATTTTCCTCAAGGTAAGGGGCAGTTTGTTTCAGAGGCGGACAGCGGCAACTGAGAAGGAGTTTGCAAAAGTTTTTGTTTTGTGAGTGGGCACAGCTAGGATACCAGATAAGAGTGACCTCGTGTTTCGATTATGATGGCATGACAGGATTTTAATCTCTGAAGCTAGGTACTGGGGTGCTTGCGCGATGAGGAGTCGGTGAAGTAGACATAGAGTGTGGTAGTCACGCAGTTTGTCCGGCCGCAGCCACCCTAGCTCGGAGTATGAAGCACTAACATGATCATATCGGCGAATGTTGCAGGTGTAACGCACACAGGCATTCATGGTTAGCTCTAGCCGTCTTTTGTTTTCACTACTCATGCCTTGTTGAATCACATCACAATAGTGGAGGTTCGGTAGAACGAGTGCTTGCACGAGCTGGCGTTTCAAGTCCTGTGGGAATATGTTCCGAAACTTTTTGAGAGCATAGAGACAAGCAGACGTTTTTCGGCACACTGCGACTGTATTCTCCGCCCAGTTGAGATGCTCGTCCAAAGTTACACCCAAGTTCTTCACTGTTTTCTGATATGGTATTGGAGTACCTTCGAGCAGAATAGGAGGTAGCCGTTCGCGGAAATCTGAACTTATTAATTTCTGATGGGCTATTAAGATTACTTGCGTCTTTTTTGCATTTAATTTAAGCCCCAGGTTTTTCGCCCATGTCACTACTGAAGACAGATCATCATTCATCAGAGTGATTGCAGTGTTTACGTCTTCAGGTCTGACGATGAGGTAGAGCTGGAGGTCGTCGGCATAGAAATGATGTTTACAGGAGGACAAAACCGACGAAATATCGTTGACATATAAAGAAAACAAAAGTGGTCCTAAGACTGATCCTTGTGGCACTCCCGAAGAAACATGTTTCCAGGAAGATTTTTCATTTGCGCAGACAACACATTGCTGTCTGTCTTTTAAGTAGCTTTCAAACCATCTCATTGCACTATCAGAGAAATTAAGCTGTTGCATTTTTCTGAGTAATATGTCAAAGTTAACAGTGTCAAAAGCTTTGCTGAAGTCCAGTAGCGTCAATATTGTTGCCTTTCGATTGTCGATGGCATATTTCAGGTCATCAGTTACTTTAATTAGAGCAGTGTTTGTGCTGTGATGTTTACGGAAACCGGATTGAAATTTGTCATATAGACTGAATTCATGCAAGTGTTCAGTGATTTGGTCATGAACAATATATTCCAGTGCTTTGGAAACAGCAGGCAGTATGCTAATTGGTCGGTAATCACTAGGCAGTTGCGGGTTTTCGACCTTAGGGATGGGTCGAATTATGCTTCTTTTCCATGCAGTGGGGTATATTCCGTTCACGAGGGAAAAATTAAATATGTCAGTTAAGACAGGTACTAAGATATCGGCAACATTCTTAATCATGGTTATACCGATACTGTCGTTGCCTATTGCATCAGAAGAGATTCTCATTATTGCTTTTCTTGCCGTATTTGTTGTTACATGTTTTAGATGAAATGTATCGTTGTTAGTTATCCTGTTTGGGGATTCTTGTGGACGGAAATCATCAGCCGTGCTGGTATTCAGAGGTGCAGAGAAGAATTCATTTAATTCGTTAGCTGACACATGAAAAGTAGTTTCCGATTTTGCCTTTCCGACCCCCAGGCTACGGAGATTCTTCCATAGAGTCGTGGGTGTCAGATCGCTGCATACGAGGGAGCGAGCGTGCCTGATTTTGGCATTGCGAATGCATTGTTTCACTCTGTTCCGTAGCTTTCTATATTCTTCAAAACGTTCGGGTTTCGGATCTGCCTTGAAACGCCTGTGGGCAGCATCCCTATTAGTCATCATTTGACGTAATTCAGCTGTCAGCCATGGAGCAGGAGATTTTCTTACACGGACTGTGCGCACAGGTGCATGTTTGTCATAGAGGGCAGTGAGTTTATCACCAAGTTCATTAATTTTGCCGTCGATTGTAGGTTCTCTGATTATTTGATGCCATGAGATTTCTGAGCAATCGGCTGTTAGAGCGTCAAGGTCAATACGTTTCATGTTCCTACAAGTTATGTAACGCGATTTGATCCTTGGGGGCTGCACAGAGTAGGCCAGGAATATTACATCATGTGCTGAGAGGCCAGGGGCCGATGATTGACCAACATCTCTTACTTTGTCAGTCTGTTTCGTTGCGATCACGTCTATAAGAGTATGACTGTGCACCGTATGGTGTGTAGGTTGTAATGGAAGAATGTTCATGCTATTGCAACTAAACAATCTTCTTAGGTTTATTGCGGAGGGAGTGTCTCTTAGCAGGTCTATGTTCAAGTCACCCATTACGATGACATGTTCGTATTGACACTGAAGTGAATGTAATTCCGACTGGAAGGAACTCATTGAGCTTATTTTTGGCGGCTTGTACACGACGCCAGTCAAGAATTTCCGACTTTGTATATTTATTTCAATGAACATGAATTCAGCCTCTTTTTCTTCAGCAGGATTTGACGTACATAAGACTTTCGCTTTGAGATCTGTTCGTATATATGCGCCGACCCCGCCACCTCGCTTTTTTGATCTGTCTGCCCTAAGAAATGTGTACCCTGGGAGATGAATAGATGCAGAGGATATGTGTGGTTTCAACCACGTTTCGGATAAGAGGATTACGTGGTAGTTTAGTTGGTGGAAGAGGAGGCTAAGTTCTTCGTAATGCGCAGGTAAAGACTGAATGTTGCAGTGAGCTGCTAAAAGCTCGGACGCGTTCCGCTGAGCAGCCTGGAGTAGGGTGGCAGACTGGTTTGTCCCTTTGTTAGGCACTACCTGCCGCGAGGGGCACTGACCGGTGTTTCCGCCAAGTGACATATTCCAGGGGTGTCCGAGATTTTGCGCGCCCTGTTTGTGACTCCGCGAGAGCCGAAAGAAAAGCGACTGCAAGAGATTTCCTGAGGTTGCGGGAGTATAGAAAATGGATTAGTGGTATTCGGTGCAGGGAGAATATGACCAAAATAGTGACAGCTGTGTGTCACTGAGTATCCTATGTCGTAAGAGGAAAAGTGTAATTAGAGTATTTGAAACAGCTTAGGGTGGAAATAAGGGAAAGAGGAGTGATTTAAGAGGCCGATGCTGCCAGCAGAGAGAAGAAAGCTTAATATTTAATAGAGTATCGTAGGAAGCTAGAATTAAATTGAAATTTGCTAAAGTGATACTGATAGTAATTTTTGTTATGAACAATTTAAACCGAAGAGATGGTTGACTAATGAACTAAAGGAGAGACAAATAATTGCAATAGAACTATTACAGAATGGAAGAGAATAAACTGAGAAAATGAAAAAAGTATTAGCAGTAACTAAAACTAAGCAATGGCTACAGCTAAAGACACAAAAATAGTAAAAAGTTAATACAGTTACAAAAACAATTAGTTGAAGGTACAAATAATTGAAAAGTTAATAAGTTACAAAAACAATTAGTTGAAGGTACAAATAATTAAAAAGTTAATACAATTACAAGACTATATCTGAGTATAGGACTGTTAAAATTTGAAAATGGTGTTAAGTTTGACTTTTGGCTCGAGTAGGTTCACTTAATACTATTTAGTTCTGTCATGTTTGTGACTGTCTTCTTTCCAGCTGCAGTCTTAATGATTACTCTGCCATCCTGAGTCCACATATTCTGAAGACCGAAATGGGATATGGCACTGTTTAAAATCTTTAGCCGCTCGTGTGTCAGATCTTCCCTTATTGTAATCCCTGTCCTTGCTAACTTCTTCTTCTGGGTAAAGATCTCAGCCCTTTTTCGGTACGACACAAATTTAATAATTATTGGACGAGGTTTGGTAGCACCTGGTAGTTTTCGTCCCACCCGGTGGCTCCTGTCAATGTCTGCCTTGGTCACTTCGACGCCTAATTTTTCACGCGCAACCTGTATAAGCAGGTTGTCCGTGTCTTCTTCTTTATTTTCTGCTACTCCAAACAGTCGTAGACTATTTCGCCTTTGGTACTGTTCTAGCTCGTCTGTGGCGGCAGATAGTTTCACTTCCAACTCTCGTGCCTTTTTCTCGTATTCAGACACAGACTTTTTTAGTGCTGTAATTTCGGCAGTATTGGCCTCAACAGTTTCACGCATTTTGGCCAACACTGCTGCCGTTACAGTATCTGATATGGTGCCTGCTATCAGATCGAGATTGTTTTTATCGCGAAGCGCAGCGTTTACCTCAGAGCGAACCAACTCCGCTATACCGGGAGCCGCGGCCGCACCTTCCGCCAGGAGCAGGCCCGCCGCACCTGCTGCTTCCCCGCTGCTGGACGCGCTGCTGTTGATTCTTCTGTTTACCATTTTCTCGCAGATATTGGCGGAGCACAGAAAAAAATAGCACTACTGCACAGAACACTGTTGTTTACACGATTTCCACTTGTACTAGACAACACCACCTGCGAGAACACCTTCGAATTCGACTAAATTTCGCGAGCCGAACTTAACACGTGTTACACTGCAGCCGCCATATATGACTAAGCTGTGGCCTGTAGTTGAAGAAGTGTCATGATGATCTCTCCATTGGCAAAAGATTCCAGAATAGTCCCCCATTCGGATCTCCGGGAGGGGACTGCCAAGGGGGAGGTTACCATGAGAAAAAGATTGAATAATCAACGAAAGGGTAACGTTCTACGAGTCGGGGCGTGGAATGTCAGAAGCTTGATCGTGGTAGGGAAACTAGAAAATCTGAAAAGGGAAATGCAAATGCTCAATCTAGATATAGTAGGGGGTCAGTGAAGTGAAGTGGAAGGAAGACAAGGATTTCTGGTCAGATGAGTATCGGGTAATATCAACAACAGCAGAAAATGGTATAACAGGTGTAGGATTCGTTATAAATAGGAAGGTAGGGCAGAGGGTCTGTTACTGTGAACAGTTCAGTGACCGGGTTGTTCTAATCAGAATCGACAGCAGACCAACACCGACAACGATAGTTCAGGTATACATGCCGACGTCGCAAGCTGAAGAGGAACACATAGAGAAACTGTATGAGGATATTGAAAGGGTAATGCAGTATGTAAAGGGGGACGAAAATCTAATAGTCATGGGCGACTGGAATGCAGTTGTAGGGGAAGGAGTAGAAGAAAAAGTTACAGGAGAATATGGGCTTGGGGCAGGGAATGAAAGAGGAGAAAGACTAATTGAGTTCTGTAACAAGTTTCAGCTAGTAATAGCGAATACCCTGTTCAAGAATCACAAGAGGAGGAGGTATACTTGGAAAAGGCCGGGAGATACGGGAAGATTTCAATTAGATTACATCATGGTCAGACAGAGATCCCGAAATCAGATACTGAATTGTAAGGCGTACCCAGGAGCAGATATAGACTCAGATCACAATGAAGGGTAGGCTGAAGTTCAAGACATTAGTCAGGAAGAATCAATACGCTAAGAAGTGGGATACGGAAGTTCTAAGGAATGACGAGATACGTTTGAAGTTCTCTAACGCTATAGATACAGCAATAAGGAATAGCGCAGTAGGCAACACAGTTGAAGAGGAATGGACGTCTCTAAAAAGGGCCATCACAGAAGTTGGGAAGGAAAACATAGGTACAAAGAAGGTAGCTGCGAAGAAACCATGGGTAACAGAAGAAATACTTCAGTTGATTAATGAAAGGAGGAAGTACAAACATGTTCCGGGAAAATCAGGAATACAGAAATACAAGTCGCTGAGGAATGAATTAAATAGGAAGTGCAGGGAAGCTAAGACGAAATGGCTACAGGAAAAATGTGAAGACATCGAAAAAGATATGATTGTCGGAAGGACAGACTCAGCATACAGGAAAGTTAAAACAACCTTTGGTGACATTAAAAGCAACGGTGGTAGCATTAAGAGTGCAACGGGAATTCCACTGTTAAATGCAGAGGAGAGAGCAGATAGGTGGAAAGAATACATTGAAAGCCTCTATGAGGGTGAAGATTTGTCTGATGTGATACAAGAAGAAACAGGAGTTGATTTAGAAGAGATAGGGGATCCAGTATTAGAATCGGAATTTAAAAGAGCTTTGGAGGACATACGGTCAAATAAGGCAGAAGGGATAGATAACATTCCATCAGAATTTCTAAAATCATTAGGGGAAGTGGCAACAAAACGACTATTCACGTTGGTGTGTAGAATATATGAATCTGGAGACATACCATCTGACTTTCGGAAAAGCATCATCCACACAATTCCGAAGACGGCAAGAGCTGACAAGTGCGAGAATTATCGCACAATCAGCTTAACAGCTCATGCATCGAAGCTGCTTACAAGAATAATATACAGAAGAATGGAAAAGAAAATTGAGAATGCGCTAGGTGACGATCAGTTCGGCTTTAGGAAAAGTAAAGGCACGAGAGAGGCAATTCTGACGTTGTGGCTAATAATGGAAGCAAGGCTAAAGAAAAATCAAGACACGTTCATAGGATTTGTCGACCTGGAAAAAGCGTTCGACAATATAAAATGGTGCAAGCTGTTCAAGATTCTGAAAAAAGTAGGGGTAAGCTATAGGGAGAGACGGGTCATATACAATATGTACAACAACCAAGAGGGAATAATAAGAGTGGACGATCAAGAACGAAGTGCTCGTATTAAGAAGGGAGTAAGACAAGGCTGTAGCCTTTCGCCCCTACTCTTCAATCTGTACATCGAGGAAGCAATGATGGAAATAAAAGAAAGGTTCAGGAGTGGAATTAAAATACAAGGTGAAAGGATATCAATGATACGATTCGCTGATGACATTGCTATCCTGAGTGAAAGTGAAGAAGAATTAAATGATCTGCTGAACGGAATGAACAGTCTAATGAGTACACAGTATGGATTGAGAGGAAATCGGAGAAAGACGAAGGTAATGAGAAGTAGTAGAAATGAGAACAGCGAGAAACTTAACATCAGGATTGATGGTCACGAAGTCAATGAAGTTAAGGAATTCTGCTACCTAGGCAGTAAAATAACCAATGACGGACGGAGCAAGGAGGACATCAAAAGCAGACTCGCTATGGCAAAAAAGGCATTTCTGGCCAAGAGAAGTCTACTAATATCAAATACCGGCCTTAATTTGAGGAAGAAATTTCTGAGGATGTACGTCTGGAGTACAACATTGTATGGTAGTGAAACATGGACTGTGGGAAAATCGCAACAGAAGAGAATCGAAGCATTTGAGATGTGGTGCTATAGACGAATGTTGAAAATTAGGTGGAGTGATAAGGTAAGGAATGAGGAGGTTCTACGCAGAATCAGAGAGGAAAGGGATATGTGGAAAACACTGATAAGGAGAAGGGACAGGATGATAGGACATCTGCTAAGACATGAGGGAATGACTTCCATGGTACTAGAGGGAGCTGTAGAGGGCAAAAACTGTAGAGGAAGACAGAGATTGGAATACGTCAAGCAAATAACTGAGGACGTAGGTTGCAAGTGCTACTCTGAGATGAAGAGGTTAGCACAGGAAAGGAATTCGTGGCGGGCCGCATCAAACCAGTCAGTAGACTGATGACAAAAAAAAAAAAAAAAAAAAAAGAGTCTTGGCTCTGCCCAACCTATGGTCGCTACCTGTTCGATGAGAGGATGTAATCTATTTCATTATTAACCGAGTCGACAGTGTTTCTCCAAGTCCACTTCCTTTTCGGATTTTTCTTGTAATATGTTATTATGCCCTTTGTTAAATTCATCATCATTTGTCCTCTGGTTTGGCGTTGAAAGTCCAAAATTTCTAATGAATGGATGGTATTCTGTGGATTTCACACCTATCTTGATATTAGAACCGCCCAGTATTGAGAAAATTGTCATTGTTTCTGAATTTTTTGCTGTTGTCAGACCTTCATAGGGCTGTACTATTTCTTGATTGGTTGATGTGGAGGTAGATGTGTCGGCACAAATGATTTGAAGGCTAGTCTTAGCATTCACCTCAACGATCACGTATGACACCGTCAGAAATGGACAAGGCCTTACTGATAAGGTGTTCCCACCTGTTGTGAATTAGCAGAGATACGCCGCCAACATTCAACGAAATATCGTCTACACTCATGCTCATAAATTAAGCATAATGCTGATACATGGAGAAACAACGCTCTGGTGGGCGGTTTGCGGGTTTAAATCACCTCGGGATATAGCCATGCGGTGCATTTGACCTGCGGTCGTCGCACGGTGGCGCTGGCAGCAGTCCACGTACGCAGAGGTGAGTTGGTGCCTGTCAGAGTACGGTGCAGCGAGAAAGTGTACGGACGTCTGCAGACGTGCTAATGGTGACTGTGTGTTGAAAATGGCTCAAAGAACACATACTGATGACGTTATGAGGGGTAGATTACTACGGCAAGCTGGTCAAACACAGCAGAGTAGATATGCATGGAGGAGGAGTTGCCACATTTATTAAAAACTGCCATAAATTCAAGAACATTGACATTAATAAATTCTGTTTAGAGCAGCATCTAGAAGCATGTGCCACAGAAGTAGAGTTCCATAACAGATCCTGTATGATAGTAACTATTTACCGAGCACCCGCAGGAAATTATAATCTGTTCATAAATCATCTAGAAGCTCTTTTGGGTTATTTATCAGGAAGAAACAAAGAAATTTTGATTGCTGGTGACGTTAATACAGATTTTCTAATGCAATCTTCCAGTAAACATTTACTGCAGTTAGTAATGTTGTCTTTCAATCTAACTCACACTGCAAACTTTCTAACTAGGATCACTAAATCCTCAAGGACAGCCATTAATAACATTTTTATAGACAAATCAAAGGAACAAAATCATATCATAAAACCTGCAATAAATGGACAATCAGATCATGGTATGCATCTTCTTGTTTTAGATGTAAATTCTAAGCAGATTATCCAGACTGCTAAATCTGAGTACAGGAGAGTAGTCGATCAACCAAAAATTGAGTGCTTTAGAAAACTGCTCAAAGATATGAATTGGAACGATGTTTATAGTGCTCATGACACGAATGAAAAATATAACACATCCATGAACAATGTCAGTACCATGTTTGAAAACTGTTTTCCTCTAAAAGTTACTCAAATTAAACAGAAGTCTATAACAAAACCATGGATTACACAAGGAATAAAGATTTCCTGTAAGACAAAAAGGAAAATGTATCTGTCGACAAAGAATAGCTCCAATGATGATGATTTAGCTAAATACAAGGAATACTGTAAAATATTAAAAAAAGTAATTCAGACATCTAAACAAATGCACTACGAGAAGAAGATAGCAATGTCAGGGAACAAAATGAAAAGAATATGGTATATAGTGGAAGAGGAGACTGGTAGAACCAGAAAGGAACAGGAGTAAATAGCATTAACGGTAGATGACACATTAGTAACCGATAGGCATAGTGTGGCAAATCTATTTAACAAGTACTTTATATCTGTTACTGATACAATGGGATTGTCAGGAACAGTAAATAATGCCCTTGACTATCTGAAACTAGCCTTTAAAAATAGCTTAAAGTACATGAATATGTCACTCACTTCACCAAAAGAAATAACTTCCATAATAAAATCTTTAAAAACAAAGCATTCTAGTGGTTATGATGAAATATCAACAAAGTTAATTAAGGCATCTTCTTGTGAGTTTAGTACAATTCTAAGTTACTTGTGTAACCAGTCATTTATAACTGGGACATTTCCTGACTGGTTAAAATATGCAGATCTTAAGCCTCTATTCAAGAAAGGGGATAAAGAGATACCATCAAACTACAGACCGATTTCACTTTTGCCAGCATTCTTAAAAATTTTAGAAAAAGTAATGTACAGGCAGCTTCTCACCCATCTGACCACAAATAACATTTTATCAAGATCACAGTTTGGATTTCTGAAGGTTTCTGATATCGAGAAGGCTATTTACACCTACATTGAAAATGAACTTAATTCATTAAATAACAAATTACAAGCAGCAGGTATTTTCTGTGATTTGTCAAAGGCATTTGATTGTGTGAACCACAACATCCTTTTAAATAAATTAGAATTCCATGGTGTCACGGGCAGTGCTGCAAAATGGTTCAAGTCATACCTTGCTAACAGGAAACAAAGGGCGTCAGTGCAAGGGACTAGTGAATTAAGTCATCAGTCATCATCAGAATGGGAAGAAATTACATGTGGTGTCCCACAAGGATGCAGTTTAGGGCCATTGCTTCTTCTTGTGTACATTAATGATCTCTCATCAGTTACACTGCCAGAAGCAGAGTTCGTTTTGTTTGCAGATGACACAAGTATTGCAATAAATAGTATGTTGAGCGTAGTTCTGGAATGATCTGCTAATGATATTTTCATTGATATTAATAAATGATTTAAAGCCAACTCACTGACATTAGACTTCGGAAAGACTCACTATATGCAATTCAGAACCTGTAAGAGGTTTCTACCCAACATATGCATAAAGTATGAAGAACAGCAGATAGAAGAGGTTGACAGTCTTAAATTCCTGGGATTACAACTTGATAATAAATTCAGTTGGGAGGAGCATACCACAGAACTGCAGAAACGGCTTAACAAATCTGTATTTGCAATTCGGTTGTTAGCAGACATAGGTAACATAAAAATGCAAAAGCTTGCATACTTTGCATACTTTCATTCCAAAAGTGTGTAATACGTATTATTTGTGGAGTAAATTCACAGACCTCCTGTAGAAACCTCTTCAAAGAACTGGGTATACTAACTACTGCCTCTCAGTACATTTACTCCTTAACGAAATTTGTCCTAAATAATATATCTCTTTTTCCAACAAATAGCTCAGTTCATACATACAATACCAGGAACAAAAATGATCTGCACAAGAACTTTAAAGCACTTATTTAGTTTAAAAAGAGGTCCACTACTCAGGAACACTCATCTTCAATAATTTGCCAGCAAACATAAAAAATTTAGTTACAAATAAATATCAGTTTAAAAAGAGCCTGAAAGACTTACTAGTGGACAACTCCTTCTACTCCATTGACGAATTTTTAAGTAGAAACAAATGATGTATTGTATATACTCATACTATTAGTATTGTTATTTCAGCTTTAAAAAATTCACATGTTCCACATCCACGAGGATCTCCTCAGCACGGATCTATGGAACGAAAAGCTAATCTAATCTGATCTAATCTAGGTCGTAGCACGGACCCTCCGTGTGGCACAAAGTGTGATCTCAAGGTTATGGCAACGAGTCCAGCAGACAGGAAACGTGTCCAGGCGCTACAGTAAATGTCCACAGTGTACAACACCACAAGAAGACCAATATCTCACCATCAGCGCCCGCAGACGGCAACGGAGTACTGCAGGTAGCCTTGCTAGGGATCTTACTGCAGCCACTGGAAAAGTTTTCTCCAGAAACACAGTCTACAGGCGACTGAACAGAAATAGTTTATTCGCCCGGAGACCTGCAAGATGCATTCCACGGACCCCTGGTTACAGGAGAGCCCGTAAATCCTGGTGTCAAGAACACAATACATGGTCATTGGAACAGTGGTCCCACGTTATGCTCACGGACGAGTCCAGGTATAGTCTGAACAGTGATTCTCGCCGGGTATTCATTTGGCGTGAATCAGGAACCAGATACCAACCTCTTAATGTCCTTGAAAGGGACCTGTATGGAGGTCGTGGTTTGATGGTGTGGGGTGGGATTATGATTGGTGCACGTACACCCCTGCATGTCTTTGACAAAGGAGCTGTAACAGGTCAGGTATATCGGGACGTCATTTTGCACCGGTATGTCCGCCTTTTCAGGGGTGCAGTGGACCCACTTTCCTTCTGATGGATGATTACGCACAGCCCCATCGAGCTGCCATAGTGGAGAAGTAACTTGAAACAGAAGATATCAAGCGAATAGAGTGCCTTGCCTGTTCTCCAGACCTAAACACCATCGAGCACGTCTGAGATGCTCTCGGTCGACCTATCGCTGCACGCCTTCAAACCCCTTCGACACCTCAGCAGTTCCATCAGGCACTGGTGCAAGAATGGGACGCTATACCCTAGCAGCTGCTCGACCACTGATCCAGAGTATTCCAATCCGCTGTGCGGGTCGGACACGGTGGCGGAGCGGTTCTAGGAGTTTCAGTCCGGAACCAAGCGACTAACTGCTACGATCCCAGATTCGAAATCTGCCTAGGGTATGAATGTGTGTAATGTCCTTAGGTTGGTTAGGTTTAAGTAGTTCTAAGTTCTAGGGGACTGATGACCTCAGATGTTAAGTCCCATAGTGCTCAGAGCCATTTTTTTATTCGTTGTGCGGTCTGTGGTACGTGTGCATGGATCATATCCCATAATGATGTCGGAGTATATGTGCAGGAAACAGTGGCGTTTTGTAGCACATGTGTTTAGGAACAGTTTTCTCAACTTATCACCAATACCGTGGACTTACAGATCTGTGTCGTGTATGTTCCCTATGTGCCTATGCCAATAGCATCAGTTTTTTGTAGTGCCACGTTGTGTGGCGCCACATTCTGCAATTATCCTTAATTTATGAGCAAGAGAGCATATGGGCTTTCGGAGCCGAAGGCCCACTTGTTTACCATTGATCACTTTACGCCTCACCTGGGTCCGTCAACACCGACATTGCACTGTTGATGACTGGAAATATGGTGCCTGGTCGGACGAGTCTCGTTTCAAATTGCATCAAGTGGATGGACGTGTACGGTTATGGAGATAACTTCGTGAATCCATGGACCCTGCATGTCAGCAGGGGACTGTTCAAGCTAGTTGAGGCTCTATAATGGTGTGGGGCGTGTGTAGTTGAGTGATATGGGATCCCTGATACGTCCAGATACGACTTTGAGAGGTGACACGTACGTAAGCCTTCTGTCTGATCACCTTCACTCATTCATGTCCATTGTGCATTCCAGCAGGACAATGCGAGATCCCGTACGTCCAGAATTGCTACAAAATGTCTCCAAGAACACTCTTCTGAGTTTAAACGCTTCCGCTGGCCACCAAACTGCCCAGACATGAAAATTATTGAGGATACAGAATCACGGATGCCTAGCAACGTGCTGCTCAGAAGAGATCTCTACACCCTCGTACTCTTACGGATTTATGGACAGCCCTGCAGGATTCATGGCGTCAATCCCTCCAGCACTACTTCAGACATTAGTCGATTCCATGCCACGTCGTGTTGCGGCACTGCTGCGTGCTCGCGGGGGCCCTACACGATATTAGGTAGGTGTACCAGTTTCTTTGGCTCTGCAATGTATATTCCCATACAGGGAAGACCTTTTAATTGAAAGTCGCTAGCTCGGTATTGGCGGATAAGTACCATATTGCAGTGCCTGTGGTGTTCAGAAATATAATCCAATATTCCTTTGCAGATACATACTTATCCGTAGGAATATCGCTTCATACCACTGAACAATACAAGCACTGCAATAGAATAATAACTTTTGCAACTTTCGGTTAAGGTTTGACATATGATTATCAGTAATTGATGGCTTAGGGTCCATGAAAATTCGTTCCACGCAGAAATTATAACTAGCAACAACTGGGACAATAAATGAGGGACGAACGCTGCATCTCTTTGCTAGCTCTGAGGTAACGTTGTTGGCTCTAAGCTGAGTTGACACAAAATCTCAACCTCTTTAGTCAGGGGACTGGACACACTCTGCAATTAAAATGCAATGAAGTTCTCACTGAGAGAAATGAAAAGATGTCACGAGACTCCGCAAAGAATCATTGACAACAGGAGGATGAAGAAAGAGATCAAAAGTATGAAGACAAAAGAATGTGAAGGCTGCTTTGGCTCGTGGTTCCAGTCTCACTGAAGACCACATTTTTAATAGTCCTGTTACAGAACTACAATCAGTCTACATCTACATCTACATTTATACTCAGCAAGCCACACAACGGTGTGTGGCGGAGGGCACCTTACGTGCCACTGTCATTACCTCCTTTTCCTGTTCCAGTCGCGTATGGTTCGCTGGAAGAACGACTGCCATAAAGCCTCCGTGCGCGCTCGAATCTCTCTAATTTTACATTCGTGATCTCCACGGGAGGTATAAGTAGGGGGAAGCAATATATTCGATACCTCATCCACAAACGCACCCCCTCGAAACCTGGACAGCAAGCTACACCGCGATGCACAGCGCCTCTCTTGCAGAGTCTGCCACTTGAATTTGTTAAACATCTCCGTAACGTTATCACGCTTACCAAACAACCCTGTGACGAAACGCGCCGCTCTTCTTTGGATCTTCTCTATCTCCTTCGTCAACCCGACCTGGTACGGATCCCACACTGAAGAGCAATACTCAAGTCTAGGTCGAACGAGTGTTTTGTAAGGCACCTCCTTTGTTGATGGACTACATTTTCTAAGGACTCTCCCAATGAATCTCAACCTGGTACCCGCCTTACCAACAATTAATTTTATATGATCATCCCACTTCAAATTGTTCGGCACGCATACTCCCAGATATTTTACAGAAGTAAATCTCTCTCCGCCACACACCGTCAGGTGGCTTGCGGAGTATGAATGTAGATGTAGATGTAGAAGTAACTGCTACAGTGTTTCTTCCGCTATCATATAATCATACAACAAAGGATCCTTCTTTCTATGTATTCGCAATACATGACATTTGTCTATGTTAAGGGTCAGTTGCCAGTCCCTGCATCAAGTGCCTATCCGCTGCAGATCTTCCTGCATTTCGCTGCAGTTTTCTAATGCTGCAACTTCTCTGTATACTACAGCATCATCCGCGAAAAGCCGCATGGAACTTCCGACACTATCTACTAGGTCATTTATATAGATTGTGAAAAGCAATGGTCCCGTAACACTCCCCTGTGGCATGCCAGAGGTTACTTTAACGTCTGTAGACGTATCTCCATTGATAACAACATGCTGTGTTCTGTTTGCTAAAAACTCTTCAATCCAGCCACACAGCTGGTCTGATATTCCGTATGCTCTTTCTGCATTTATCAGGAGACAGTGCGGAACTGTATCGAACTCCTAACGGAAGTCAAGGAAAATGGCATCTACCTGGGAGCCTGTATCTAATATTTTCTGGGTCTCATGAACAAATAAAGCGAGTTGGGTTGCACACGATCTCTGTTTCCGGAATCCATGTTGATTCATACAGAGTAGATTTTGGGTTTCCAGACATTATACGCGAGCAAAAAACATGTTCTAAAAAACTACAACAGATCGACGTCAGAGATATAGGTCTACAGTTTTGCGCATCTGCTCAACGACCCTTCTTGAAGACTGGGACTACCTGTGCTCTTTTCCAATCATTTTGAACCTTCCGTTCCTCTAGAGACTTGCGGTACACGGCTGTTAGAAGGGGGGGGGGGGGGGGGGGCGGCAAGTTCTTTCGCGTACTCTGTATAGAATCGAATTGGTATCCCGTCACGTCCAGTGGACTTTCCTCTGTTGAGTGATTTCAGTTGCTTTTCTATTCCTTGCACACTTATTTCAATGTCAGCCATTTTTTCGTTTGTGCGAGGATTTAGAGAAGGAACTGCAGCGCGGTCATCCTCTGTGAAACAGCTTTGGAAAAAGGTGTTTAGTATATCAGCTTTACGCGTGTCATCCTCTGTTTCAATGCCATCATCATCCCGGAATGTTTGGATGTGCTGTTTCGAGCCACTTACTGATTTAACGTAAGACCAGGACTTCCTAGGATTTTCTATCAAGTCGGTACATAGAATTTTACTTTAGAATTCACTGAACGCTTCACGCATAGCCTTCCTTACGCTAACTTTGACATCGTGTAGCTTCGGTTTGTCTGCGAGGTTTTGGCAGCGTTTAAACTTGCAGTGAAGTCTCTTTGCTTTCGCTCTAGTTTTCTACCTTTGTTGTTGAACAACGGTGAGTTTTTCCCGTCCCTCACAGTTTTACTCGGCACGTACCTGCCTAAACGCATTTTGCGATTGCCTTGAACTTTTTGCATAAACACTCACCATTGTCAGTGTTGGAACAGAAATTTTCGTTTTGATCTGTTAGGTAGTCTGAAATCTATCTTCTATTACTCTTGCTAAACAGATAAACCTTCCTCCCTTTTTCTATATTCCTATTTACTTCCATATTCAGGGATGCTGCAACGGCCTTATGATCACTGATTCCCTGTTCTGCGCTTACAGAGTCGAAAAGTTCGGGTCTGTTTGTTATCAGTAGGTCCAAGATGTTATCTCCACTAGTCGGTTCTCTGTTTAATTGCTCGAGGTAATTTTCAGATAGGGCACTCACTCGATGCTCTGTCCCTACCACCCGTCCTAAACATCTGAGTGTTCCAGTCTATATCTGGTAAATTGAAATCTCCGCCTAAGACTATAACATGCTGACGAAACTTATGTGAAATGTATTCCAGATTTTCTCTCAGTTGTTCTGCCACTAATGCTGCTGAGTCGAGAGGTCGGTAAAAGGAGCCAATTATTAACCTAGCTCCGTTGTTGAGTGTAACCTCCACCCATAATAATTCACAGGAACTATCCACTTTTGATTCACTACAGGATAAACTACTACTAACAGCGACAAACACGCCACCTCCAGTTGCATGGAATCTGTCCTTTCTAAACACCGTCTGTGCCTTTGTACAGATTTCGGCAGAATTTATCTCTGGCTTCAGTCAGCTTTCCGTACCTATAACGATTTCAGCTTCGCTGCTTTCTATCAGTGCTTGAAGTTCTGGTACTTTACCAATGCAGCTTCAACAGTTTACAATTACAATACCGATTGCTGATTGGTCCCCGCATATCCTGACATTGCCCCGCACCCTTTGAGGCTGTTGCCCTTTCTGTACTTGCCCGAGGCCATCTAACCTAAAAAAACCGCCCAGTCCACGCCACACAACCCCTGCTACCCGTGTAGCCGCCTGCTGCGTGTAGTGGACTCCTGACCTATCCAGCGGAATCCGAAACCCCACCACCCTATGGCGCAAGTCGAGGAATCTGCAGCCCACACGGTCGCAGAACCGTCTCAGCCTATGATTCAGACCCTCCATTCGGCTCTGTACCAAAGGTCCGCAGTCAGTCCTGTCGACGATGCTGCAGATGGTGAGCTCTGCTTTCATCCCGCTAGCGAGACTGGCAGTCTTCACCAAATCAGATAGCCGCCGGAAGCCAGAGAGGATTTCCCCCGATCCATAGCGACACATATCATTGGTGCCGACATGAGCGACCACCTGCAGATGGGTGCACCCTGTACCCTTCATGGCATCCGGAAGGACCCTTTCCACATCTGGAATGACTCCCCCCGGTATACACACGGAGTGCACATTGGTTTTCTTCCTCTCTCTTGCTGCCATATCCCTAAGGGGCCCCATTACGCGCCTGACGTTGGAGCTCCAACTATCAGTAAGCCCACCCTCTGCGACCGCCCGGATCTTGCAGACCGAAGGGCAACCTCTGGAACAGGACAAGCAGCCATGTCCGGCCGAAGATCAGTATCAGCCGGAGATAGAGCCTGAAACCGATTCGTCAGACAAACTGGAGAGGCCTTCCGTTCAGCCCTCCTGAATGTCTTTCGCCCCCTGCCACACCTCTAGACGACCTCCTAGTCACGTCGAAGATCAATAAGGAAATATGAAGAAAACTTCTCCATCAAAAGTCATCCTACTACTTCCAGTCTCTCATTGTGTAAGAGTGAAAAATTTATGATACTATGCTGTGACGCACGCTACGTAAAGGGTCGACAGCCAACCGGCCATGAGCCTCAGTATTTAAATTCCTATGGCTGTGCACTACCAGCAGCCAACCTCCAGGCCACAACAAGTAGTCGGCCGTCATAGGGCAATGTTAGTAGTCACGCCAAGTGAGCAATAGACACTTACACCAGCCAGCTGCGCAAGCTGATCGGATTACATTATGCATCTACCAACAAGAGAACCAACCAATAAGAAAATAGTAGTCATCCACGCGGCCAGGATTTAAGACAGTGCTCTTGCTGCAACCGGTACGTCATCCATCCGCTGAGGACTGATGTTCATCTTCGAAGTAGCCGCTGCTGCTGCTGCAGGCCTGTCTGCCTTCAGTGTCGTGCGTCGTGCTCCTGGGGATGAGTCCTACTCAGCATGATACTTTTGAGCTTGAAGATAATGTCAGTTGTGACTACTGAACTTAGAAAAATTTTCATATCCTGTGCTAGACACGGACTTTAGCTCAGAGCCGAGGCAGGACATTTTATTCGTCAGGGTAAGGGTAGAGACTTTGACTTTTTTTTTACAAGTATTGTTTGAGTTTCTTGTTAGGAACTGACGAACTTTGTTCTTTGGACCCGAACTCTTCAATAAGGAGTTAACCCAATGTTGAATATTCAGAAGAATTTTGTTTCGATTTTCGATTCAACCATCAGATCAGTTTTATTTAAAGTCCTTTCAAATTGTGTGTCAATAAACATGTTAAGTGACAGTGCTTCCTCTTCTCAAGATTTGGGAGATTTTTAATTGGCGACGAGACAAAAGACTGTGACACACATGTCTTGTTCCAGGAATAGTTTGTTTGGTGCCTTGTTTTCAACGGCAAATGCAGCAGAAACTAGGGACCTCGTGCATCCAGTTCACGTCCTGCTCCAGCAGATGCAGCACACCAGTGAGAGGCCAGTGGCATGGCTGGAGGCCATCACCCTGGGCTAGCTCACAAAGATCGACTCATTGATTAACAATACCCACCAGCCGCCCCCACCCTTCCCACCCCTCAACCAGAAGATGGAGCCCTGTGACTGCTACACCACCTGCCTCGAACAACATTTATGTACCTACAGGGTGACATGCGAGATGCAGTGCTGTGCCTTTCTATTAGCTAATGCTGGTCCATCAGTGTTTCATCTCATCAAGTAACTTCATACTGAAGGTGAGCTCCAGGCCCTCTTATACGCGACCTTGAATGCTAGCGTTGTCAAATACGTTGATTCCCATAGCCATGTCAATCCAGCTCATCCTAAGCTTTTTAGTTGCCAAAAGCTACCCTCAGAAACCTACCTCAAATGGATGGCATCTCTTCAAGGCTTCTATCAGGTATATATGTTTTCTTGTTCCACCGGTCAGTGCCGTCAGTCATATGCTTCCTCTCTGGTAAGGGACATGGTGCTGGTCCACATGACTAATGAGGCCCTCCACCATGGCCTCCTCTAACTCAAGGATCCTTTGCTGGACGCATGCCTCCCCATCATCAGGGCATACAAAAAATCCCTCCTCTTCTCAGTACCTATGCAAGACCCAGCTTTGGTGCATGCCTCAAGGTTTGCACCAACCAGCTACCCATCCCGCTGTCAGTGTCACAGATGGGATAAGGAGTTTTATTTATTGATTTATTTTATTGATTTCATTAACAGTACAGAGTAACTCACCACTTTGAAATGTAAGGTGGGTCGGATGCTTATGAATCTAACAGCAGACTTCTCACTGTTACAAACTTATTGGTATACAGTTGTTAATGCTTTTTTAAAAATAATAGAAAGAACATAATATATAAAGATTTCTTTGAGGTTACAGCGAATTGAATGCTTAACAATTGTTAAAATGATTCCATATAATTTCTTACTACCTAGTTAATGTGAATATAAATTATAAAATGCAAATGTCAAAGAAAAATAAAAAAAGAAAATGTAATATAATGAGTGTGGGGAAAATAATTTGCAGTGCGTAGAGGGAAGTGATATGCTGTATTTGGGTGGGTAATATAGTCTAGGTAGCATGTTGGATGATGATGACCTATTTCTACCTATTTCACATGAGAAGGTCTCGGTACAACCTCGAGCTATTCTCATCTGAAATTGTTTGTGCTAGTGGACGTTACACAGATTATTCAGATTAAATACTGACTGAGCACTTCATACATGGACTACATGAATTTTAGCTTCACATGAGAGATACACTTACGTTTGTAATTTGTTAGTAGAAATAGAATATAGATCATTGCTACTTGAATGCATTATTCCTTAAATAGCTTAATACATTACTGATATATAAAATTCATTTATTGTAGCTTTGAATAGAGAAAAGAATATACATCTGTCTGCACACAATAAGACGAACAATACATTACTGTTTGTGTACACTATACTTTAAACATTATGCAGTATGTCACTGGGGAGGAGGAGCCTCGGAATAAATTTTTCGAGACTTATTACTATAGTCTTAGTACGTGGTGCCGGTGTTTGTTTTATGATTATTGTGTTCTTTGTGACTCTGTTGTGGCATGCAGTGTCGTGCATTGTTGGTTTTGGTCCATGTTGATCCCTTCTCAGTCATGTTCACCTAGTGTTCCTTCCTCGGTTGCGGAATCTGTGGTCGTGTTTGTGTCCTCCCATGTGGTTTGTTGTGTTGTTTGTGCTTGTCTACGCCTCCTTCCATACGGGTTTTGACGCTTGTATTCTTCTTGCACAGTGTTCGATACAATATCTGCTACGCTATTTATTGTGTTCCAGTCATCGGAATTACGTATTATACTGGCGATGCCATTCTGTATAGGTCTTACTTGTGCTAGGGTCTTGCGCAGCAGTGTGACATGTTCTGGTGCCCCAGTTTCTCCGCATACGCATACTTCATCGTTAGTTAGTCCCATACGGTTTAAATGTACCCGATACGGCCCGTGGCCTGTCAGGAAATGGACTATCCCCCGGCTTGGGTCGACATGTTTCAGTTGTAGTCTTTCGTGTCTATTAGGTAAGGAAGAGTGTACTCGGCGACCCATATCGGACGCATCCCATCCTCTCTGCCATGTCTAAATCCGCTCTTGTTTCATTTGTGTTTTGTTCATAATGTTGTTTCCCATGATTTCGGTAACTTTATCGAGCCTGTCCCTCTTAAGACAGTAAATGGAAATTTGTGGTTAGGACTATAGGACCAAACTACTGAGGTTATCGGTCCCTAGGCTTACGCACTACTTAATCTAACTTAAACTAACTTACCCTAAGGACAACCCACACACCCATGCCCGAGAGGGGACTCGAACCTCCGACAGGGGGAGCCGCGCGAACCGTGACAAGACGCCCGCTGACAGCTCGGCATAAGCCAGTAATGTGCAGTTCTATAACGTATTGTTATGTCTATAGGGCAGGTCCCCAACACGACGCAAAGTGCCTCTAGTGACGTGGTGTTCTCAGGAGTATGCTACGTTGACCTCGTCTTGCAATTGTCTTTTAAGTCTGTACGTCCAGTCTGTGAGCCCAAGCACTTGCAGCGAAGCATGCGATGGATTCAAATATCGCAATGTTGTAGGTACTTATCGTCTTAATAGGTAATTTGTACTGAGTTGTGTTTAGTCTTGCTCGTTTGTGCATAATTTTGGAGGCTTTGTCAATTGTCAATTTTATACACTCCTGGAAATTGAAATAAGAACACCGTGAATTCATTGTCCCGGGAAGGGGAAACTTTATTGACACATTCCTGGGGTCAGATACATCACATGATCACACTGACAGAACCACAGGCACATAGATACAGGCAACAGAGCATGCACAATGTCGGCACTAGTACAGTGTATATCCACCTTTCGCAGCAATGCAGGCTGCTGGTCTCCCATGGAGACGATCGTAGAGATGCTGGATGTAGTCCTGTGGAACGGCTTGCCATACCATTTCCACCTGGCGCCTCAGTTGGACCAGCGTTCGTGCTGGACGTGCAGACCGCGTGAGACGACGCTTCATCCAGTCCCAAACATGCTCAATGGGGGACAGATCCGGATATCTTGCTGGCCAGGGTAGTTGACTTACACCTTCTAGAGCACGTTGGGTGGCACGGGATACATGCGGACGTGCATTGTCCTGTTGGAACAGCAAGTTCCCTTGCCGGTCTAGGAATGGTAGAACGATGGGTTCGATGACGGTTTGGATGTACCGTGCACTATTCAGTGTCCCCTCGACGATCACCAGAGGTGTACGGCCAGTGTAGGAGATCGCTCCCCACACCATGATGCCGGGTGTTGGCCCTGTGTGCCTTGGTCGTATGGAGTCCTGATTGTGGCGCTCACCTGCACGGCGCCAAACACACATACGACCATCATTGGCACCAAGGCAGAAGCGACTCTCATCGCAGAAGACGACACGTCTCCATTCGTCCCTCCATTCACGCCTGTCGCGACACCACTGGAGGCGGGCTGCACGATGTTGGGGCGTGAGCGGAAGACGGCCTAACGGTGTGCGGGACCGTACCCCAGCTTCATGGAGACGGTTGCGAATGGTCCTCGCCGATACGCCAGGAGCAACAGTGTCCCTAATTTGCTGGGAAGTGGCGGTGCGGTCCCCTACGGCACTGCGTAGGATCCTACGGTCTTGGCGTGCATTCGTGCGTCGCTGCGGTCCGGTCCCAGGTCGACGGGCACGTGCACCTTCCGCCGACCACTGGCGACAACATCGATGTACTGTGGAGACCTCACGCCCCACGTGTTGAGCAATTCGGCGGTACATCCACCCGGCCTCCCGCATGCCCACTATACGCCCTCGCTCAAAGTCCGTCAACTGCACATACGGTTCACGTCCACGCTGTCGCGGCATGCTACCAGTGTTAAAGAGTGCGATGGAGCTCCGTATGCCACGGCAAACTGGCTGACACTGACGGCGGCGGTGCACAAATGCTGTGCAGCTAGCGCCATTCGACGGCCAACACCGCAGTTCCTGGTGTGTCCGCTGTGCCCTTGCGTGTGATCATTGCTTGTACAGCCCTCTCGCAGTGTCCGGAGCAAGTATGGTGGGTCTGACACACCGGTGTCAATGTGTTCTTTTTTCCATCTCCAGGAGTGTATGATGGTTGAACGTCTGTTTTTCGTCAAGATGCAGTCCGAGATAACGTGTGCTGTATGTTTGTATTGTCTAATTTTAGAATGGGATTTCTCTGTAGCGTCCCTCTTCGCAGTAAATATACTGTTTTGTTGGGAGCTATTTTTAATTTATTTTCTTTGCACCAACTGCTAATTTTCTGAAGCAGTTGCGTGCCTTTTGCCTCCAGCGCTGCTCTCGAGTTGGCTGACACCACTACGAGCAGGTCATCTGCGTAAGCCACAAGACCTCTTACACTGACGTCACTGTCCACGTTGTTCAGTAAGGGCTCGATTGCGATATCCCAAAATATTGGTCCGAAGAACGAGCCCTGTGGACATCCCTTTGTTATTCTCTTGACAACCTTCCGTGTGCCAGCCCTGCACTGCGCCACTCTGCCTCTTCAGTAGTCGAGGAGGCTATTGCAGAGGGAAGCAGATAGCCTCATTTCCCTAAACCTGGCGAAGAGGGATGGCCACCACAAGCTGTCAAAAGCCCCAGCTATGTCGATTAGTATGGCGGTCACGTATTTGTCGCTGATACTATTTGTAACTGTCAGTGCTTGGTTGACAGCGTCTTCTATTGATCTGTCTTCCCTGAAACCGAATTGATGGGGCGTTAGTACGAGGAGCCGTCTGTGCGATTGTAAACGGTCACACATGAGTCTTTCCTGTACCTTGCCGAGAGTGTTTAAGAGACAGGTCGGTAGGTACGTTTTGAGATCTTTTGGCTCTTTGTCTTGTGATTTCCTGATTATTACTACATTAGCAACTTCCTGGCAGATTAAAACTGTGTGCCCGACCGAGACTCGAACTCGGTACCTTTGCCTTTCGCAGGCATGTGCTCTACCAACTGAGCTACCGAAGCACGACTCACGCCCGGTACTCACAGCTTTACTTCTGCCAGTATCCGTCTCCTACCTTCCAAACTGCCAGGAAGTTTCATATCAGCGCACACTCCGCTGAAGAGTGAAAATCTCATTCTGGAAACATCCCCCAGGCTGTGGCTAAGCCATGTCTCCACAGTATCCTTTCTTTCAGGAGTGCTAGTTCTGCATGTTTCGCAGAAGAGCTTCTGTAAAGTTTGGAAGGTAGGAGACGGATACTGGCAGAAGTAAAGCTGTGAGTACCGGGCGTGAGTCGTGCTTCGGTAGCTCAGTTGGTAGAGCACATGCCCGCGAAAGGCAAAGGTACCGACTTCGAGTCTCGGTCGGGCACACAGTTTTAATCTGCCAGGAAGTTTCATATCAGCGCACACTCCGCTGAAGAGTGAAAATCTCATTCTGACTACATTAGCAGTTTTCCAGAGGTTTGGAATTCTGCCTGTTAGTAGTGCCTCGTTGAACATGTTTGTACGAAAAGGTGTGATTTGTGTTACTGCTTGTTTTAATGTTTCTGAAAGTATTTTGTTTGGGCCGGGTGCTTTTCGGTTTTTAAGCCTGCTGATTGCCGTCTCGACTTCTTCTTGCGCGAATGGCATGGTTACACTATCACTGATGTATGGTTGCCTCATGCTCTCTCTTAGGTCAGCGTGGTGTCGCTCGTCTTGTGTGGGGTCGTCATCTGGGAGGAGCCTGTTCAGAAAATATTCTGCTGTGCTTCTCCATCCCCTGATCATTGTGCCATCGACTTGTTTTAGTGTTGACAGAACTGTCGGTGTCTTAACTCGTTCTGTTTCTATCTTGAGCGGTTGTCCCCAGATGTCGTTCTGTAGCTAGGGTTTTACAAAATTGGTCCAGTAGTTTTGCCTTGTATTTAGTTGTTTTTGGTATTTCTGTGTAGCGTCAAGATACAGATCAAGTCTTATCTGTCCCCCACTGGCCGTTGTCAGCATCCCCTTCCCGTATGCATACCGTCTTTGTTCACCACCCCTGCCAGCAGTGTCACTTCCATCTGGCCAAGTGTCCAGTGTGAGACAAAACGGGACATAAGGTTGAAGTGTTTTCATCTCCCACATCTATGTCAGTGGACTATATACACTCTGATCAGCGTCAACAAGAGCATGCCACACCAATCTCAGCAAGGTGCATGTTACATATATTCACTCCATCCTCCCATCTTCCAGCAGCTGGATGTGGCTGTACATGCAGCTCAACAAGGTTCCAACCACCTTGCACATTGACACAAGTTCAGTAATCGGCTGGGACACATATGAGTGGCTGTGGCGCCCCTCCTCCATCATTTCTTCGAGCCTCTCAAGAGTTTTAGCAATGATGTGATTTCCGCCACTGGGATCTTCCGCAGATGTGTATGGTACCTCCATCAAATCTTGCATATAAGCTGTTTGAGCTGGATCTTTCTCACGCTCTGAGACTTGCAACTCATGAAGCAACGCCGGTGGTTCATGCGGAGAGTCGGCCGCCACATGCTACTAGTTTCCTTGAGGAATTCTCCACCATCTTCCTGGCCATTGTTATGATGCTGTCAACAGGTTTGTAGCCATCTCACCACGATGCCTCGCGCGATGTCCTTTCTACATCTACATCCATACATCGCATGCAACCTGACGGTGTGTGGCGGAGGGTACCCTGAGTACCTCTATCGGCTCTCCCTTCTATTCCAGTCTCGTATTGTTTGTGGAAAGAAAGATTGTCGGCATGCTTCTGTGTGGGCTCTAATCTCTCTGATTTTATCCTCATGGTCTCTTCGCGAGATATACATAGGAGGGAGCAATATACTGCTTGACTCCTCGGTGAAGGAATGTTCTCGAAACTTCAACAAAAACCCGTACCGAGCTACTGAGCGTCTCTCTTGCAGAGTCTTCCACTGGAGTTTATCCATCATCTCCGTAACGCTTTCGTAATTACTAAATGATCCTGTAACGAAGCGCGCTGCTCTCTGTTGGACCTTCTGTATCTCTTTTATCAACCCTATCTGGTACGGATCCCACACAGGTGAGTAGTATTCAAGCAGTGGGCGAACAAGTGTACTGTAACCTAATTCCTTTGGTTTCGCACTGCATTTCCTTAGGATTCTTCTAATGAATCTCTTTCTGGCATCTGCTTTACCGACGATTAATTTTATATGGTCATTCGATTTAAAATCACTCCTAATGCCTACTCCCAGATAATTTATGGAATTAACTGCTTCCAGTTGCTGGCCTGCTATATTGTAGCTAAATGATAAAGGATTTTTCTTTCTATGTATTTGCAGCACATTACACTTGTCTACATTGAGATTCAATTGCCATTCCCTTCACCATGCGTCAGCTCGTTGTAGATCTTCCTGCATTTCGTTACAATTCTCCATTGTTATAACCTCTCGACATACTATAGTATCGTCTGCAAAAAGCCTCAGTGAATTTCTGATGTCATCCACCAGGTCATTTATGTATATTGTGAATAGCAACGGTCCTATGGCACTCCCCTGCGGTACACCTGAAATCACTCTTACTTCGGAAGACTTCTCTCCATTGAGAATGCTGCGTTCTGTTATCTAGGAACTCTTCAATCCAATCACACAATTGGTCTGACAGTCCGTATGCTCTTACTTTATTCATTAAACGACTGTGGGGAACTGTATCGAACGCCTTGCGGAAGTCAAGAAACACGGCATCTACCTGGGAACCCGTGTCTATGGCCCTCTGAGTCTCGTGGACGAATACCGCGAGCTGGGTTTCACACGATCGTCTTTTGCCAAACCCATGCTGATTACTACAGAGTAGATTTCTAGTCTCCAGAAAAGTCATTATACTCGAACATAATACGTGTTCCAAAATTCTACAACTGATCGACGTTAGAGACATAGGTCTATAGTTCTGCACATCTGTTCGACGTTCCTTAAAGATGCGTATATCGAATTGCCCATCAATGATGCATCTAAGGAACTGTTTGTAGTTAATAACCCCTTTGGCATTTTTCATTACGGCCGCTTACCATTCGGCACTATAAGTGCACCATATATTTTTCAGTGGTATCCTGAACAACTGATACTCCCGATCCATGACCTGTCTAATTACTTTGACGACATGTTTGTCGGGAGCGAAAACTGCTGCAGATCTAATGATCAATTTAGAAGCCTTGTTTTCAGTGTTCCAGAAGGCAAAATTGCACTGCAACCTTGATAAGTGTGAATTCTTTACCCGATAAGTTGAGTACTTAGGCTATGTGTTTGGCACCTCGGGCATCTGCCCCATGCCCACCTACCATCCGCCAGCTACAGCATTTAATCTCCCGTGACTCCGCACTACTGCAGCCGACCGACCTTCGGAGTCCAACAAGTGGGTCATCAGCGGGCGATACTAACGGCCACACCAAGCCAGCAACCGACACGGTCAACAAAGGAACCAGCCAATAAGAAAGCAAAAGTCATCCGCGCGTTCAGGATTTAAGAATGCGCTCTGGCCATAAATCGGCAGTTCATCCATCCGCTGAAGGCTAAAGGTCTTCTCCCCAGTTAGCGCCGCTGCTGCCACCCCGTCATCCGCTCGCCATCGTCGCAGCCCGTCTTCGACGTCGCGCTCGACTGCTACTGTTCAGCACGACACTTCCGGACTTGGAGAAGTTTCCAGTGGCGGCTACTGACCTTACTTTGTCTGTTCTTTTGTTGCAAGCATTATTTGAGTTCCTGCTAGGAACCGACAAACTTTGTTCTTTGGACCTGAACGCTTCAAGAAGACATTAACCTTCTGCTGAACTTTTAGAAGAATGTTGTTTCCTTTTTTTTGATTCAAGCATCAGATCACCTGGATTCCGAGTCCTTTAAAATTGTGTGTTAATAAAAGTGTTAAGTTACAGTGTTTCCCGTTCTCAATTTTTAGGAGACTTTTCATACTGCACAACTGGTAATGCTTTTATCCACTTCTGCTGACATAATGTTTGGTTTCTGTGAATGAACAATTTTATTTATGAAATGCTACATTTCCGTACCTTTGGTATGACACAGGACAGAGAGTAAACACAGGCCATTTCGAAGTCGTAACAGGATAATATCTCAGTAATTCGTGGCGATATTGTCACGCTCATGTTACAGATACTTTAAGTCATACTGAAATCGTTTTTCATTTTAAGGTTATCCTGTTATTTTTATTTCAATTGTATTAGTAGAGTTCATATTTTCATATAGTTTTTCCGTCTGTTCATTGAAAACAACAGTAAAAATAAAAGAAATTAATCATAAACAATATATTTCTCACATGATCTAAAATAGTCTGACAATGTTCGAGTAGTTAACGGATTTTATCCCTGTAGAAACCTACCGGTTCTGAGTTAAAGACGTCGTCAAACCAGATTTGAAGTGCATTTGCATCCGCAAAACAATTTTCTTGATGGCTGTTTGGTAAGGAGCGGGAAGGGTAAACGTTTGAGGGCGTAAGACCAGATCGATAAGTGCGTGAGGGATGACTTCCCACACAACCTACTGGATAGTTTTTTTTTCTTTTTTTGTGAAATCAGCTGGGTGTGTTATCGAGTAGCAGCAACAGGCGATGCAGTTTTGGCGGTCGTTTTTCTTACACTGCGACCGAAAGGCGCCTCAGTTGTTGGCAATAAATAACAGCTGCGATGGGCACACCTCTAGGGAGAATTTCGTAGCGGACAACACCCTGTTTGAGCCACCTAATGCAAAATACTATGCTCACACTGACCTTTGCTGGAGTATATGTCTGTTGTTAGGGTTCATCCGTTAACTTCTTAAGAAGAAGTTAACATAAAGGCATCATAGCTCGTCACCAGTAACAAGACGCATTGGAACGCTAAATGAGTGAACTGCTGACGTTCAAGCAAAAATGCAGTAATAGTCACCCCTTCGGTTTTTGTTGCTTTGAATTTGAGTATGAAGTACTTCTATAAATGCCATTGAACCTTGAAAATTATATGCAGATGTCGCACATCGGTTAAAAGGTCATAGTCCATCACATTTGTCAGTTATCAGGACTTCGTGAACGTGAAAAATCATTCATTCCAGAATGATTTTTCTTCAAACAAGAAAACTCTCTCTCTTGTCTTTCGCGGACAAGCAGTCGCCCGACACACAATATAAAGGTTTTGAGATCCCTCAACTGTCGTCATCCCTCTATTAAACTCAGCCGGTCGGTGTGGCTGACCAGTTCTAGGCGCTTCAGTCTGGAACCGCGCGACCGCTACAGTCGCAGGTTCGAATCCTGCCTCGGGCATGGATGAGTGTGATGTCCTTAGGTTGGTTAGGTTTCAGTAGTTCTAAGTTCTAGGGGACTGATGACCTCAGATGTTGAGTCCCAGAGTGCTCAGAGTCCTTTGAACCATTTGGATTACACTCAAAGCGAACAATATGTTGCAGTCGGGACCTCGGCTGTTTAGTACAGAATGTCAAATCAAACACTTTTCAGCTGTATAAATTCACAAATTGTCTTTTTATTGGACTACCAATTTCGCAGATATATTACGCCATCTTCAAGGACACTGACTGACGTGTAGGAAAATTCCAACTTCGGTTCCGGTCAGAACAGGGGCCAGTAATCAAAGATGGGTATCTGCAGATTTTTGAGACAGCGGTCACTTAAAACATCACCTGTCAACGGTCGGCAAGTGATGTCTGAAGTGATCGATATCTCAAAAATCTATAGATACTAGTCTTTCAATATTAACCATAACCGAGGCTGCAATCTTCCTACACGTCGCTCAGTGGGCCTGAAGATGGTGTGATATATCACCGAAGCTGGTAGCCCAATATAATAACAATTTGAAAATTTAGACATCTTAAAGGTGTTTGTTTTGACATTCTATATGTGACAAATGTTGGATCTCCTTTCTCTTGCGAAACTTTTTCACAACGCTTAAGCTACGTTCGTAAGTATGCAAACTTAAATGCGTAACTCAAGATAAATACTAGAACTTTAAGTAAGAAAACAAGAAATGATAAATAAACTAATAGCGGATACTTGGTCAGAAGAAGCCAGACGTCAAGTGGAGGGTGTCGTGCTGGCCAGTAGCCGGTGGCCGATGTAGGACGAGGAAAAGATAGAGGGTTAACTGTTCCGATTCTGAGACAGGCGCGAGCTACTTTGCGGAATTACTTCCGGAAGACTTTGCTGTTGCTGGTAAGTGAAGCGAAGCGAATCATCTTTGAGGTTCCATCAGACGCATAACTTTAACAGACAGCCGAAATGCTATTTAAAAAATAGAGGAAACAGCGGACTCGAACTCGCGACGTTACGTGTACATTACGCAACATTTACTACTAAACCACTATTTCATACAACAATGTAACACCTCTAGACGGAAACAACACTTCCTCCAGATACTTTCGAATCCTACAGTGGTGCCTCATCGGCATATGGCCAGGCCTAGAATTCTGAGGGGCTGCGGCTTTTATTGGCCACATAAAAGGTACGACCTGGACTTAGTCCCTGCGGCAGTCAGGTTTTACATCTAAGACTGTACATATCCTGTGACATCTGTTAGAAGACGTACCGCTAGTAATTTATAGCCTCCTGTGGTATCAACGTAACGGCCGCTGACACTTTGAGTTCGATCTTAGGCTCCAGCTTGATGAAGAGTTGGAACACTAGTTTTACTAAATCTCTACCGGCAAATGCTGGGACTGTTCCTCCGAAAGGGAAACGACCAATTAATTTCCCATCGTGGGATGAAAACCAGGGACGACCGGAATCGGTCGTCTACCATCACATGCGGAATTGCAACCGAATGCGAAATTATTGCCGGTCAGCGCAGACTCCAGCTTCCCTCTACTCCAGAGAAGATTTCCTCATCTGCCCACCTCTGAGGCTTGGCCGTTGTGGCCGAGCGCTTCTAGGCGCTTTAGTCCGGAACCGCGCTGCTGCTGCGGTCGCAGATTCGAATCCTGCCTCATGCATGGATGTGTGAGCTGTCCTTAGGTTAGTCAGGTTTAAGTAGTTCTAAGTCTAGGGGACTGATGACCTCAGATGTTAAGTGCCATAGTGCTCAGAGCCACTTGAACCATTTTGAACCACCTCTGAGGACCCGTCATACAAGTGGAGCGTCCTGTATTTGTAGTTATCCTCAGCAAAGAACTCCCAGAGAAAAGGGAAAAGTGTAACCAGATGTTTCCCAGTGTTTCGGTTAGGAATCAGTCATCCTCGCCGCGTGGGATTAGCCGAGGGGACTAAGGCGCTGCAGTCATGGACTGTGCGGCTGGTCCCGGCAGAGGTTTGAGTCCTCCCTCGGGCATGGGTGTGTGTGTTTGTCCTTAGGATAATTTAGGTTAAGTAGTGTGTAAGCTTAGGGACTGATGACCTTAGCAGTTAAGTCCCATAAGATTTCACACACATTTGAACATTTGAACAGTCGTCCTCCTGGTTGACAAACGTGAAGTATGTGAGCTCAGGAAACGATGGAAGATATACACTTGGACCGCCGTCCTTCTGAATGCAATTCTCTTATCTTAATAAGAGTACCACCCCACTTGGTTAGCCACTGAAGAACAACGGCCCCTTGTATCGAAACACTTAGAAAAATAATCCTGATGGATTCCACAAACTTTGTCGATAATATTCAGACTCGCGATTCATCCAGATCTGCATTTGCAAGTTTCGTGCTTTTTTAAATCCTTGCTAAAGTGCAGTATACAGCTCCTTGTCAGCCGGCCGCAGTGGTCTCGCGGTTCTAGGCGCGCAGTCCGGAACCGCGCGACTGCTACGGTCGCAGGTTCGAATCCTGCCTTGGGCATGGATGTGTGTGATGTCCTTAGGTTAGTTAGGTTTAAGTAGTTCTAAGTTCTAGGGGACTAATGACCACAGCTGTTAAGTCCCACAGTGCTCAGAGCCATTTGAACCATTTGAACCACAGCTCCTTGTCACAAATGTTACCGAAATACAATCACAACACTCTTGTTGTTAGCATATAAAAACAAACACCGTCCGAACAGGCCTCGAAGGCCCAATGGTACCCACCGGGCTCCATGTCATCCTCAGCCCTTATGTAAAAGTGGATGCGGACAAGGGCGGTCATGTGATGAGTACACCGCTCTCCCGGCCGTTGTCAGTTTTCATGACCGGTGCTGCTACTTCTCAATCAAATAACTCCTCAATTGACCCTACAAAGGCTGAGCGCACCCCACTTGCCAACAGCACTCGGCAGACCCTGACGGTAACCAAATGCGACAGCGCTTAACTTTGGTGATCTGACGGTAACCGGTGTTACCATTGCGGCAAGGCCGTTGGCATTGATAGCATATACTGCGCAAAAATTTGAAGAAGCAGCTTTTCATGTTTTACTTTCAACAACTACTCTACATGTTGTTATAAATTTTTTCAATGATTAGAATTTATTCATCTCCATTACTGGGCAAACGTGACAACTGAAGTAACACTGGTATCAGTTACTTCTGTAAAATATCTTGGAGTGTGCGTGCGGAACGATTTCAAGTGGAATGATCATATAAAATTAATTGTTGGTAAGGCGGGTACCAGGTTTAGATTCATAGGGAGAGTCCTTAGAAAATGTAGTCCATCAACAAAGGAGGTGGCTTACAAAACACTCATTCGACCTATACTTGAGTATTGCTCATCAGTGTGGGATCCGTACCAGGTCGGGTTGACGGAAGAGATAGAAAAGATCCAAAGAAGAGCGGCGCGTTTCGTCACAGGGTTATTTGGTAGGCGTGATAACGTTACGGAGATGTTTAACAAACTCAAGTGGCAGACTCTGCAAGAGAGGCGCTCTGCATCGCGGTGTAGCTTGCTGTCCAGGTTTCGAGAGGGTGCGTTTCTGGATGAGGTATCGAATATATTGCTTCCCCCTACTTATACCTCCCGAGGAGATCACGAATGTAAAATTAGAGAGATTCGAGCGCGCACGGAGGCTTCCCGGCTGTCCTTCTTCCCGCGAACCATACGCGACTGGAATAGGAAAGGGAAGCAATGACAGTGGCACGTCAAGTGCCCTCCGCCACACACTGTTGGGTGGCTTGCGGAGTATAAATGTAGATGTAGATGTAGAACATTACCAATATGGCATTCGTCACATCTTCTGGAACCTACACCAAGAATAAAAATGCCCATCCGTTGCACGTGACGAATCGTTGTGTTTTCAGCCTCACAAGTGAGACACATTCTGTCATATTTGCAAGACGAGTAATAAAACCACTGTCCTGTGTATGTAGTACATATGCTTCCCCTGTTTCGTACCTTCCACTGTTGATAGCGGCATCACACGACAGAGTTGCTCAGTATTGAGAAGAACGTACGTGGTCGTGCAGCTGCTGGAACCATCTCATCTGTCGCCTGTGATGATTTACGAAGCCGGCTGCCGTGGCCGAACGCCTCTAGGCGCTTCAGTCCGGAACCGCGCTGCTGCTACAGTATCAGGTTCGAATCCTGCCTCGAGCATGGGTGAGTGTGATGTCCTTAGGTTAGGTAGGTTTAAGTAGTTCTAAGTTCTAGGGGACTGATGACCACAGATTTTAAGTCCCATAGTGCTTAGAGCCATTAGAACCATTTTTTTATTTACGAAAATAATTCAATGTTAAAAATATGCTCAAACCAGCGTTCGCAAAATGTCCGTCCTCAATGCGAACAATGTTGTGCAGTGATTAGGATACACTGGAATCGCTTTCGGAAAGACCAGGTGTCTAATCCTGGCCTGGATATTTAAATTTAAATTTTTCCTAAATCGGTTAAGAAAAAGCCGGAACGGTTTCTTTGACAAGGACGTGGTCATTTCCTTTCCGTGTCCAGCTCGACTGCGCGTTAAACAGTAATGCTCCTGCCTGCCTCGGGTCGGAACGTTACCTTTATCGGTCTGTTTTTGTGGTGGGGTTTCTATGGTTACGGTGTGAGATGTTACTTTAAGAGAAAAGTTCAACATTCGTCTAGATCCGCGGCTAGCAGTCTTTGGTAGATCGTTCTCCTGAACGACGTCGGAATCAGCCAATATCCTGAGAAAAATTTCATTTTAAAGTAACGAATGATGAATAATACCTAGTAAACGGTGAAACATATGAAACTCATTTGTGTTTGTAATCTTTTTAAACGAATAAAGAATGAGTCGATGACACTACCAGTACTGCTTATTTCTAACAATCCTCTTTATATTTGTTTGCTGTCGGATAATGCACATCGTAAATCATGGTCATAGTTAATTGAGTTCCTCGCTTTTCTTTTCATTGCTGCAACAGTCTAAAGCCTATTTTGATATTTGCATGTTCTGGAGGATGAAACTGATAGTCTTAGGATATTTTCTGATAGAGATGAATACTAGCCATCGACCATTCGTCAAAAAAACATCAGTTCCTTTTTATCAGAATCGATATGGAGTGTGTTGTTTTCGCGGAGTCCAAAAAATTTACTTTTGTTAGAATTTAGTTATCTGTAAAAACTCCTTCAGTCACTCAAAATGGTGTTACAACACAGGCATTTATTTATGGATTTTTCAAATTAGGAAATTAATGGCAACGAGATATTACGACTATGGCAAGTAATGACCTCCACGTCTGCATCAGCATCAAACAAAATAAAGAGATGAGTAAAACTAACTTGGAGTACCGTTAGTAAGTTAATAAGGTTTCGAAACGAAGCTCCCAATGTGTCTGAAACTTGACTATATTTGATGCAAGAAACCTATAGCGTAAAATGTGAAATAAATTTTCTACAGCACTTTGCACTTCCTACGCATTCGGTAAACTAAATGAAACATCAAAATGCTGTGATTTGGAAAACTTTTATTGACAGTAGTCTACAAATAGATACTTTAAACCGATTTTGTATTTCTACATAAGTGTCACCAAGGAGTCTGACTGACTAAATTTAAAATGTTCTTTTGACACCACAAATGGTCGCCAAGCCAGTCATTAAAACAATGAAATTTTGAAAGGTTGCATAACTAGTTTCGACGCACTGAGTCGTCATTTTCAAATGGAATCACAAACCTGGAAAACTGCATTTATAATTGCAACCATACTTCTTTCAAATATTACAAAAAATACACTAAAACCAGTAAACTGAAGCAAAGGCAGCAGAAACGGATCACAAGACGCCATGATAATTTTTGGTTGATCAGTCATTTCTCACCATAATGTAGTCTAGATGAAAAAAACTGCATCGCTATCAAAGATATTATATAATTTTGCATTACATCCTGCAGTGATGCAACGATCATTTTACAAACAAAGGTTCACATGTCTGAAAATTAAAAAAAAAACACGTGCATTTAACAAACATCAAGGCGAAAGTTGCCATGAGATAAGAAGTTATCATTGCCTCACCGTAATCTTATAAAGTGCAGCAATCCCAAAACTAGAACACAGAACGCAATCGTACTCTGAAGTGCTAATGAAATCTTACAGAGTCGATGCACTCCCCATATGGGGCTAACAAGACTAATCTGCACGCTTGACATCGCTTCAATTGCCAGTTATATACTTTAAACCGAATCTGTAACTCCACTGCTGCACAGTAAATGTTCAGTGTGACACCCATCTGCTTTGTTTCATAGTGAGCGACGACAATAATGTTTTGTTTGATTTTTCTGTAAGATTCCGTGCTCTCCTCTGATAGCAGCAAACGCTGCAGAGATGCGCTCAGTAAGCTGAAGTGCTGTTCCTAGTGGCGTTGAGTGTACACCATAGGAGAAAGTAACGAGGGATTCCCTTCCAGTTACTCTCTGCCTGAAGTTGGCTGTGAGATATGCCCCTGCTTGACAATCAAAGTGCGTTGGAGCGCCATCGTTCTGAAACCTAAAACTAGTGCAGCGTTGCAGGGAAACGTCCTCCAGATTTTCAGGCAAGGCGCTGGCCAGGAAGTTCACATAATGTGCACATTACAAATGCTCTGGCAAGCTGTGTGTTCTGGTAAAATGATTTCCAAGAATTCCAGTCCAAATGTTCACTGAGAATCTCACCTAGTAACTTCTCTTACAGGTAGCGCGTGGATTTTCAACAGCCCGGTGATGGCTGCAGAAACTTTATTTCACATTTCTCGCTGCAGGTTCCTGATATCAAAATGTTCAAAAGTTCACCCTCTACAATCCCCCACATGTTTAAAACGCTGTCTATTACACCCTATAAACAAGACGCCCGTGAGACAAATTCCAGAACGTTGTTCCACTGTTACGAACCTTTATCAGGTAGGCATGACAATAGACGTCAAACGAATTGAGAGATAGGATCGTAACTGGTCGGTATAGCCCAATCAAAAATGTAACAGAAGAGATCGGGTTACTTAAATGGAAATCCTTCGAAGGATGACGAAATTTTCGCGAAATCCTGCTTGGCTAAAATTAGAGAATCTGTATTGGAAGAAGACTGTGCGACCGTTATGCTGCCATCACTGAATATGACGCGTAGGGGCAATGAGAATACTATGAGAACTGGGCGCGTACGGAAGCATTAGATTCCCGCTCTGCAATAGTTCCGGCTGCCTTGCCTGGCAGATTTAGCCCATTTCCCGGATATTTTTGAGAAAAGTTGCATCACCAACGTTACGAAGAGCTATTTCACAGTACTTGTCTTTTCGAGAACTTTTGAATGTCGTTAAAATACGTTGTTCTATTTAGGAAAGCACATAGTTGCTGCAGTATCTCGGTTGATAGGCAGTTCAGTGGATTAAACGTGCAACAAAATGACGTGCCTTCAGCGTATTATCACATGCCGAAAACATCGCTTCAGTGTTCGAGCGGTTGGTGAAATAAAATGGATTGCAGTTTTTGGTGATGCACACTGCATATTCAGTTATTTTTCCGTTTCCAGGAACACGAATGAAACGGGACAGAATGGTGTACCTTCCGCTATTTACTCTGCAGTGAGTTGCACAATTCATATTATAGGCTTCTGGGTGTTGTAGAGAGACCGAGAAAATAAAGTTCTGATAAGGAATGTACTGTTCAGATATACAGTAAGTTTCTACATCTTCATCTACATGGATACTCTGCAAATCACATTTAAGTGCCTGGCAGAGGGTTCATCGAACCACCTTCACAAAAAATGTTTCAAGTGGCTCTAAGCACTATGAGACTTAACATCTGAGGTCATCAGACCCCTAGACTTAGAAACTACTTAAACCTAACTAACCTAAGGACATCGCACACATCCATGCCCATGGCAGGATTCGAACCTGCGACCGTAGCAGCAGCGCGATTCCGGACTGATGCGCGTAGAACCGCTCGACACAGCGGCCGGCCCACCTTCACAATTCTCTATTATTACAACTTCGTATAGCGCGCGGAAAGAAGAAACACCTAAGTCTTTCTGTATGAGCTCTGATTTCCCTTATTTTGTCATGGTGATAGAGTGTCCCTATGTAGGTCGGCGTCAACAAAATATTTTCGCAATCAGAGGAGAAATCTGGCGATTGGAATTTCGCGAGAAGATTCCCCCACAACGAAAAACGCGTTTTAATGATGTCCATCCCAAATCCTGTATCATTTCAATGACAGTCTCTCCCCTATTTCGCGATAGTACAAAACGTGCTGCCTTTCTTTGAACTTTCTCGATGTTCTCCGTCAATCCTATTTGGTAAGGATCCCACACAGCGCAGCAGTATTCTAAAAGAGGACGGACAAGCGTAGAGTAGGCAGTGTCCTTAGTAGATCTGTTACATTTCCTAAATGTCCTGCCAATAAAACACAGTCTTTGGTTAGCTTTCCCCATAATATTTTTGTGTGTTCCTTCCAGTTTAATTTGTTCGTAATTGTAATTCCTAGGTATTTAGTTGAATTTACGGTCTTTAGTCTGAAGATCTTATCACTTTCAAATCTCCCACTTCACGGTGCGGAAGGGTAATGATGGAGCTACAGAAAACATGTATCGAGAACGTTTTCCGAATGGCTTGGTTCAAATGGCTATGAGCACTATGGGACTTAACATCGGAGGTCATCAGTCCCCTAGAACTTAGAACTACTTAAACCTAGCTAACCTAAGGACATCACACACATCCATGCCCGAGGCAGGATTCGAACTTGCGACCGTAGCAGTCGCGCGGTTCCTGACTGAAGCGTCTAGCATTTGAGGCTGACTGCAGTACAATTTTACTGCCGCCAACTTACATTTAGCGGAAAGACAACAAAGATAAGCTAAGAGAGATTAGGGCTCGTACAGAGGCATATAGCCAGTCATTAATCCCTCGTTCTGTTTGGGAGTGGAACAGGAAGAGATGATGTTAGTTGTGGTACGAGGTACCAGAATTTCCCAGAATTTTTGAAACATACGTAACCCACTTTCTGACACTTTTGAGTGGGTGTATTAAGACTAACTATCTCTGCTATTAGTGCTACAGAGGTGGTTTATAAATGCATGCAAACAATATGTTTATTCCGCTACTTTGTACACTATGTGAAAAGTCGGCCTCTTAGCCTCTCTGGTATTTTGCCAGAGAGTTGCCCGTCCCTAGCCGCGTGGAGGCGGGCCGCTACTACTAGAAGAAACTACTCCATTGTACTGCTCTTTTATTCCCTCCACCACCATACTGAGCTAACTACAATTACTAGCTACTACAACTCAAGACTTAAACAACGTAATATTTACATATTTACAATTGCGCATTAGATCTGAAGCGCATTTACCCTCTCCCAAGGTAGGCTCGCTGGGCCTCCCTAGAGATTTTATTCACTAATTTTCCGAAATTTCTAAATAATTCGCCATTTGTTAGTATAACATTTATGTCCCTTGTCTGGAGAAGCTGTCTCTCAACTGAGACAGCCTGTTCATATATTGGACACTCAAACACTGTGTGTTCTGGCGATCCTACGTGGGCACCACAGTCACACTCCGGTGTTGGCCTTTTACCTATTTTATGCAGGTACGTGGGGTAGGGACCGTGGCCTGTAAGGAAGTGGACTAGGCCCTGTGAGGGCTTCATTATCTTGTTCCTTAGTCTTTCCCTTACTGTGGGTAGAAACCCATGGACTCTACGGCCCGTACTGGACCCATCCCATTCGTCCTGCCAAATGTCGAGCATTTTTTCTCGGGTACGAGGTACCCTCCGCCACGCACCGTATGGTGGATTGCGGAGTATGTATGTAGATGTAGAGTAGATGTAGATGTAGAACCGCTCGGTCACCACGGCCGACTTTTCCGAATGGTTTTTCTCCATCAAATACCATTTTTGCCCGACTACAACAACGGCTGCGAGCAGCTAGGACGTTCGCAATTAGGAGGATTTGTTGGGGTGCTACACCGATGCACACCAGACTTTGTAGACAGTCAGTGTGAAAGAATGCGCCGCAGATACACCTTGTGAAACTAACAGCAAGATCTCGATGTGGAGCAGCTCCTGCAGAACTCGAGAGCTCGGCTGTGCGGTTGCCGTGAAGAGGGAGACCTGTCAACCACCCGACCTTCAAACTTAAGTTACATCCAAACGGTACATTCCAAGCCACGGATTCCTTATCAAGAATATATCTACGAAGTTCCCTCTACAAACCCTGGAAGCCTTTAATAAGAACTGTGAAACACGCTGTATATGTAGATGTAGAGAAGACCGAGATAAGGACCTTATGGAAGGTGGGTAGGTTCCTAATGAATTTTAGTCTAACGAAATTTCGATACAAACAATTCAGGGTCGTGACACCATAATGGAACCATTTTGGCTCTACGTGACAGATAATTTCAGTTTAGCAGCCAAGGGGGCAGTTACCGACAGGTTGCGAAACACAGTTGTGGAAGCTGAGCCCAAGCGTACTCGGAGTTACACATTTCAGCAGACCTGCACTGTGCCTGCTTGCCACCTGGACAAATCTATGGCTCGCTCGCCCGTAACTGGGAGATGCGTCTGGGCAAGGAAGAGGGGGGAGGGGAACCTGTGGGAAACTCGTAATCTAGAAGGCGCAGATCGCCAGTTTCCGAGGGGCAGGGCAGGGCAGCATATAGCGAGACAGGGCAGGGTGTTTCCGGGAAGCGCGTCTAATTCGGGGCAGGAGCTGTCTGGGCTCGCGAGGCGGCGCGCCGATCGCCGCAATCAATAAGCGCAGCCCGGGCGGGCACGCGCGCTGCCCTCTGGCCCCGCTACCTGGCCGGACTCTTCCGTCCCTCACCGCCGCCGCCATCATGTATTCAGCCCGATTGATTCCGCAATTCCCATACTCGCCGGCCCGCCGTCCAGAGGTCACGGCCACTTTGTCACCCACAAATTTTGCATCTTGCACCATTAACGCAATGGCATCCCCTTTTTTCCTCTGTCGCTTAACCGGGCTCTTCCTCAAAATACAGCTCTAAATTGCAGTACTGTACTGTGTAGAGGGATAATATACAAATTACAAAAACTCGGGTGCTGTGCCGTAACTAGAATATTGCAAGGCAGCCTGGGCGCCGTTTTCCTGAGGACGTAGTTTTGTGAGGGGCGGAAAATTCGAGAAACAGCAAAATGAAAGGGAAAGAGGGAGGCCTTAATTAGGTGTGGGATGAAGAAGGAAATTTATTGCAGTACATTGCAATGGGAAGAGGGCGGAGATGGGTGAAAAGGAATCACCAGGAGACCAGATAGTTCCAGAAAAACTCCCTTCTTCTGATACAAGGACTCTTGTTCGTTTTCGGCTTTTATATCGAGCCAGTCTCTTTATGCAAAGTGAGCAAACGCAGTGAAAATTTAATGGGTATATTTTGCGTTTGTTATTTATGTCTGTTACGCCTTTGCATTGATCGCCAATGACACAAAGGAAACGGAGTCGCTGTATTACGGAAAGCAATGCGATTTCGTGCTACTCCATGTTTCGAATTTTAACAAATAAATAACTATTGAAATGTCTATTTTTTACTTAACTGTAACGTCGTATGGACCGAAACAAAGGAGTAAACATTTTAAACAGCGATGAGGTTGAGCAAGAAATGGAGCTACGCCGGCAGCGTAGAGGACGGGCAGGCGGGGTTGCAAAGTGGAGCTTGCCCCGGGCACCGGTTACCCTAGCTACGTCACTGCGTAGGTGTAGCTTTGAATGATCGCTGCAGCTCCTCACAAAATACGGTCCGTCGCTACGTGCAGCGGATCTTTCTCGCACTTTTAAGCCCTTCAGGAGTTTCATACACATTTCCTCGAGATATGTAACGCAAAATAATGCAGAAACATAAAAAACAAAAGTATAAGATAGTCACATAAACGCTCCACAGGTTGCCATATTTCTCACTCAGATGGTGCATTATAAATGTAAACTGATTCTTTTCGAATAATAACGAAAGACCCAGGAAACATGCAAATCTATGGATATTACGCAGTTAAAATCCCGTGCCGCCTTTGTCTGTCTCTATGTGGATGCAAATCTCAGGAGCTGCTGTAAGGATTCTGGTACAGATTGCACTAATAGATAGACTTATTTACGAGGAAGGTTCGTGTGTATAATTTATCGTTACGGTAATTATGACTGTTTAATATATGTATTGCTATTTGTTAAATATTTATTTGGCATTTGGAGTGATGTCTCGTGCAACGATGCTGCTGGTACGCTAGACAGGTGGCGGTATCTGGTGGGAAAAGCAGTAAACAACCTCTAGAGAGCAGCGAAGCTTGACTAGAATCTACGAAGGGTACAACGCGTATAAGTGCAGATATTTTTATTGGCAACTGAGGACAGTGAACTGAGCAACATTAGATTAGTATTTACTTCAGTTGCAGACTAATAATTATTGCTATTAGGAGTAGTATGTTTTTAGGTTGGTTAGTACCTCCTAGGGCGAGCCATTAACGATTATTTTCCCCTGAGCAGACGGTCAGGTGCTGAAGTGTGGACGCGTGGACGCAAAACGGTCCATCTATACGGACAGCCATAGTCCAGCGATGCATTTACAACCGTGCAAGGAATATCAAGTAGTAAATTATCTGACGTATCTGTGGACAGACTGTTTCACACGGAGAGAAAACAACTAAGATAATGATGTGTGTACATATTAAGGTACTACATATAAAAATATCTGTTACACCCTGTATATCTATACATATTATAAAATATGTCCCCTGCCGTGTTCTTGGCCAAATGTTAGAGCAAAGCGAAAAACAAGACTTCCTATAAATTACACAATGTTTATGAGTTTTCATAGCCAAACGAAGAGCTGAAATGGATAAAATGAGGTAACGAAACTGACCAACGAGAGGTCGAGTATTGCAAAAAAATGATTTGTTTTCTTGAAAGTAACTAGGATAAATAAGAAAAAATTTATCAGTGATCTGAAGGAAAACTTTTATACAAATCTTCATAAACAAACGAAGGGTGCGAAATGAGCAAATGTGGTATCAAATTGACCAACGTGAGGTCTAGTTTAAAAAAAAATAGTTGCTTGAAAGTAATTAGGGTATTTAAGAAGATTTAAGGGAAAACTGAAATATTTCACGAACAACTGCTGCTAATTTTGAAAGTAATGTGTCAAAATGTTCATCCCTTCAAAGCCAAGCTATTTTGAGCATGAAAAGTTACATTTGTGTGATATTTAACTTTCGAAATGGATTCTTTCGAATCAAGTACTAAATTCAGTACATATCGAGAACGGAAGACGCTAGAAAAGCAAATGACGTCAGTAGGATCATTTTTTTCCGATCAGTGCCCGAGAATAAAAAATCTAAAAAAATGGAAATAATCTTGAAATGTTTTGTGAAATGATTTCGATAAAAGTAAGAAATATATACTCATAGATTAGAAAAATGTTTGACGTGCCTTTGAATGACGCTCAAAATCGTGTGTGAGCTGGGTGAAATATTTCTCTAATTTATTATATGACTTACTTTTACACAAATCATGTCACAAAACGTTTGACTGATTTTTTTCCTGTCTGCGTGTGAGTGCTAACCTCAGGAAATACTGTAGGGATCTTGATGCAGTTTTCACTAATAGAGCCGGCCAGGGTGGCTGAGCGGTTCTAGGCGCTACAGTCTGGAACCGCGCGACCGCTACGGTCGCAGGTTCGAATCCTGCCTCGGGCATGGATGTGTGTGATGTCCTCAGGTTAGTTAGGTTTAAGTAGTTCTAAGTTCTAGGGGACTGATGACCTCAGATGTTAAGTCCCATAGTACTCAGAGCCATTTGAACCAAGTATTTGTTTCTGATCAAACTAGTTTCATGGCGTTAGAGCCACATCATCAGGGATACAGGTTTATAATTTATTCCATACAATAAGCGCTAGATTACCCAATGTTCTTTGTCCCATTATGATAAAACTGTTTAACCGTCAAGAGGTCAGTAGAAAACTAAGGGTTAACATCATCGAGACAACATGAGGTCCGCGGTCGATGTTATACCTCAGTTTTCCAATTTCGCGATAATGTTCCCTGAATTCTGCTTTAACTTAAATTGGATTGCCGATCTCATAATGGTTAAACAGTTTCATTATAACAGAATAAAGCATGTTGAGTCATATACCACTTATCGTTTGGAATAAAGTATAAAGTTGTATCCCTGAAGATGTAACTACCGCCAAGAAACTAGTTGGATCAGGAATACAGATTTATCATACAGGTGAAGTGGCCTTTTTCATCACGGTCCTTTCAAAGTCATTCAAATACGAACTTTTTAGCTATGAAGAAGGAAAATTTTTAAAAACGTAAGGAACTCCAGATCAGACAGCATTGTCAGCATTGGTAATACGTGTATTTAATGTTCAAACAACCACCACTGCTGGTAGAATAGGGTAGTAGTAATTGCAACGTTTTTATTTAAACAAAGATAACGCCGTGGATTGCTCCTACGCACATCGAGTCAAAAGAATCTGTGAAGTTTGAAAAGTAGATGAGATATTGGCGGAACTAAAGCTGTGAGGACGGATCTTGAGCCGTCCTGGGGTAGCTCAGTCGGTTGAGAGCCTGTCCACAAGAGACAAAAGTCCTGAGTTAGAGTTTCGGTCCTGAACACTGTTTCAATCTGCCAGGAAGCTTGAAAACAGTCTGCACTTCGCTGCAGAGTGGAAATTTGATTCTGAAAACACCACCGAGTCCGTGACTAAGCCACGTATGTGCAATGTCTTTTCTTCCAGGGATGATAGACCTGTAAGATTCGCTCGAGAGGTTCTGTGAAGTTTGGAAAGCAGAAGATGAGGTACTGACGGAAGCAAAGCTGTGAGGATGGCCCGCGGGTCGTCATTCGGCAGCACAGTCGGTGTAGCACTTGCCCGCGAAAGTCAATCGTCTTGAGTTCGAGTCTCGGTCCTGCACACACTTTTAATCTGCTAGGTAGTTTCGTATCAGCGCACACTCCGTTACGGGGTGAATATTTCATTCTAGAGACACCTCCAAGCTGTGGATCAGCCATGGCTAGGTCTCTTTGGGTTGAAACGACGAAAGATGCTACACAAGTGGCTGTGGAGTGAAAGCCTGCACCAGGAACACACGCAAGGGCAGCAACATTCATAGTTACACATCCTGACTTTACGTTAAATCAGATTACAGTTAACAAACAACCTTTCCAATTGGTTATCAAGCACCTTTAAAAAGCATTTTTTGTTTGTTTGTTTTCTACCTCCAAGGCAATGAAATTTCGAACGTAAGTGTCGAGCCTCAAAATAATTAATAACGAGGTACTCAGACAGACAGCCCTTTCAAATAATTAAAGGTTATTTCCACAGTAAACTGTTAATGATTCCATCCCACGACAGTAAATGACAAACCTTATTCTCAATATTAGTTTTTAATTAGTTACAAAATTTACCCCAGAACAATAATAATAAAGTGATCTTACCCCACCCAATAATAATGACAAAAGCTTATGCAAATCAGTTTTTAAATAGTTAAAAATTGAAACAGAAAACCAGATCTACGATGTATATTACAATAGGTGAATTTTAATACAACCCACGACCACACCCAAAGGCACACCAAGGACCTCGCCTCCAGACAAGATAACACGTCACAGTGCCGCTAAAAAGGCTGCTGGCCGGAAATCCCAAATGAATCCACATCTACAACACACTAAGATTCGGCATGAGATACCGATAATGGAACAGATACAATTCAAACATGAATGTACACTCCTGGAAATGGAAAAAAGAACACATTGACACCGGTGTGTCAGACCCACCATACTTGCTCCTGACACTGCGAGAGGGCTGTACAAGCAATGCTCACACGCACGGCACAGCGGACACACCAGGAACCGCGGTGTTGGCCGTCGAATGGCGCTAGCTGCGCAGATTTTGTGCACCGCCGCCGTCAGTGTCAGCCAGTTTGCCGTGGCATGCGGAGCTCCATCGCAGTCTTTAACACTGGTAGCATGCCGCGACAGCGTGGACGTGAACCGTATGTGCAGTTGACGGACTTTGAGCGAGGGCGTATAGTGGGCATGCGGGAGGCCGGGTGGACGTACCGACGAATTGCTCAACACGTGGGGCGTGACGTCTCCACAGTACATCGATGTTGTCGCCAGTGGTCGGCGGAAGGTGCACGTGCACGTCGACCTGGGACCGGACCGCAGCGACACACGGATGCACGCCAAGACCGTAGGATCCTACGCAGTGCCGTAGGGGACCGCACCGCCACTTCCCAGCAAATTAGGGACACTGTTGTTCGTGGGGTATCGGCAAGGACCATTCGCAACCGTCTCCATGAAGCTGGCCTACGGTCCCGCACACCGTTAGGCTGTCTTCCGCTCACGCCCCAACATCGTGCAGCCCGCCTCCAGTGGTGTCGCGACAGGCGTGAATGGAGGGACGAATGGAGACGTGTCGTCTTCAGCGATGAGAGTCGCTTCTGCCTTGGTGCCAATGAGCGGCACAATCAGGACTGCATACGACCGAGGCACACAGGGCCAACACCCGGCATCATGGTGTGGGGAGCGATCTCCTACACTGGCCGTACACCTCTGGTGATCGTCGAGGGGACACTGAATAGTGCACGGTACATCCAAACCGTCATCGAACCCATCGTTCTACCATTCCTAGACCGGCAAGGGAACTTGCTGTTCCAACAGGACAATGCACGTCCGCATGTATCCCGTGCCACCCAACGTGCTCTAGAAGGTGTAAGTCAACTACCCTGGCCAGCAAGATCTCCGGATCTGTCCCCCATTGAGCATGTTTGGGACTGGATGAAGCGTCGTCTCACGCGGTCTGCACGTCCAGCACGAACGCTGGTCCCACTGAGGCGCCAGGTGGAAATGCCATGGCAAGCCGTTCCACAGGACTACATCCAGCATCTCTACGATCGTCTCCATGGGAGAATAGCAGCCTGCATTGCTGCGAAAGGTGGATATACACTGTACTAGTGCCGACATTGTGCATGCTCTGTAGCCTGTGTCTATGTGCCTGTGGTTCTGTCAGTGTGATCATGTGATGTATCTGACCCCAGGAATGTGTCAATAAAGTTTCCCCTTCCTGGGACAATGAATTCACGGTGTTCTTATTTCAATTTCCAGGAGTGTACATATACAGGAATCTGCATCAAGTACTTTCTCTTTAGGCACTTGACAGAAATAGGTAAGGTCCAGAGCGGACCAGAAACAAGTATTAGCGACCTCGGCCACGCCATATATGTAAATCCGGCCGGAGTGGCCGTGCGGTTCTAGGAGCTGCAGTCTGGAACCGAGCGACCGCTACGGTCGCAGGTTCAAATCCTGCCTCGGGGATTAGTTAGGTTTAATTAGTTCTAAGTTCTAGGCGACTGATGACCTCAGAAGTTAAGTCACATAGTGCTCAGAGCCATATATATATATATATATATATATATATATATATATATATAGAGAGAGAGAGAGAGAGAGAGAGAGAGAGAGAGAGAGAGAGCGCTCTCAGCAGCAAGCTAACACATTTATTTGGCCCACCCCAGCACCCCAGGCAAAATTCATAACTTAAACTTATGGCAAGAATGAGGCCATCAGAGTCTAGACCTCATTAATACTTCAAGACAACACCGTAAAACATGTTAATGACGCACTTACCAGATAAAAGTTAACCTTGTAAGGCAGATGCTTAAGACACCAACTAGAAAGAGGTGCTCTTAAATCCACACAAGACAATCAAATCCCCAATGTTAAAGAAGTGTAAAACCAGCTTCTCTAAAGGTCATTAACAAAACTTGAGAGCTTCGCTCGTGTTGCCCAGAGTAACCTGACAATACACTTTAACACGGTGGGTCCACCTCCGAGATCACATATCCTTCTGACATATCCGAAAGAACCAGATACCATTGGTGATCTTGCAGCTCTCGAATAATGAAATTACAATGAAACGCAGACCATTAGCTGTTTACAGGCGTTGGTAAATATCAACGGGGACAGCTGAAAATATGTGCCCCGCCTGGGGCTCAAACCACGGATCTCCTGATTACATGGAAGACGCTCTACCTGACTGTGACATGGAGGACACAGAGGATAGTGCGCCTGCAGGGACTTATCTCTGGCACGCTCCCCGTCAGACCCACATTTCCAATTTACTGTCCACACACTGCATTTGTAGTGCCCCTGCCCACTATACTCAGTACTCGCGACAATCAAACTACGGATTACCGTAAGAGTTTGAGCAAAGTGGCTGCATCCGCACTGAATGTTCTGAAAGAATAGATACCATCTTCATATAGATAAGGCTTACCGGCCAATGATCTTCTACAGTGCGGATACACTCACATTGCTCAGACTCTTACGGGAATCGGCAGATTGAATGCCGCGACTAATGAGTGTAGTGGGCAGGGGCACTGCAAACGTTGCGTGTGGACAGTAAGTTGGAAATGTGGGTCTCACGGGGAGCGTGCCAGAGGTAAGTCCCTGCAGTCGCACTATGCTCTGTGTCTTCGATGGCTTAGTCGGACAGAGCGTCTGCTATACAAGCAGGAGATCCCGGGTTCGAGTACCGGGCGGGCCACAAATTTTCAACTGTCCCCGTTGTTATTTATCAACGCCTGTAAGCAGCTAATGGTCTGGATTTCACTGTAATTTCATTCCGAGATCACAGGTTAGCAAGAACGCCCCAGCATTCGTGTCGTGGCAATTTAGGAGATTTTGTTTTGAGAATGCCAATCATCATTCCATCACCATGTCCTATTATCCTAAATCTTAGTTTGCATAAAGGATTAACTGCAACCTAGAGTCCCCTCTCAGCGTGGCGAGTGCCGACAGTAAGTCGTGTGCATAGTGCAAAAAAGCAGTTAAAAGTATGGAAATAGTTGTATGTGTGGATTGTAGTGTAGAAAATAGTTCCACCGTGATGTATAGACCTAAGTAACAGTGAAGCTCGTGCTGTATCGTGTTCAAAACAGCAAATCAGTTTCGTTGTGAAGCCTGCGAGAAGAGTTTACGCATTGAACTTTCGAAGAGACGAACGGTCTAAGGCGCTGCAGTCATGGACTGTGCGGCTGGTCACGGCGGAGGTTCGAGTCCTCCCTCGGGCATGGGTGTGTGTTTTTGTCCTTAGGATAATTTACGTTAAGTAGTGTGTAAGCTTAGGGACTGATGACCTTAGCAGTTAAGTCCCATAAGATTTCACACACATCTGAACGTTCTTTTTATTCCGAAGAGGCATGAACACAAGACTTGTGTAAACAACTGCGTTAGCTTATTAGAGTTAGCACAAAAACGAGTCAAGTTAACACATAAACTATTAAACGACAATTCAGAAATAAATATAAAATTAAACACAGTTCTCAGTTCAAACGCAAGATTAGAAAAATACTTATTCAAATGGTTCTGAGCACTACGGGACTTAACTTCTGAGGTCATCAGTCCACTAGAACTTAGAACTACTTAAACCTAAGTAACCTAAGGACATCACACACATCCATGTCCGAGGCAGGATTCGAACCTGCGACCGTAGCGGTCGCGCGCTTACAGACTGTAGCGCCTAGAATCTCTCAAAAATACTTATTGTAGTCATCACAGAGCACAGAAAGGCTTAGTTAAGAAACCATTGACAACAGCGTGGACTACGAGGAAATTAATTCTACTAAATCAAAGAAACTGGCGAACAAAACAACGACACGAACTCACGCACCCAAAGCGTAAACAGTAAACAAAGGAAGTGCTGTGCAACAACAAACTCAAGGTAACAACAGCTCGTTGTGTATTGCTAGTGATTCCCCCCAAAATTTATTGATAGTCAACAACAAAAAGTACAGAAGGATGCAGTTCAAACGTAAATAGTAAACAAAAATAAATCAAAGATATATAGTGACTTAATACATACGAATAATTCCCCAAGTGAACAAAAACACGCAGCTTCAGTGATATACACTTCAAATGTAAGAAACAAACCATCAAATCAGTCGTAAACCAACAACTGTTACGATCTCAATATATCCTAACGATCTTGTAAATCACACAGACGAAAACTTGCTGAAAATGCAGAGGCACCCTTTCAAGAACTGCGCAGGCAAAGGAGAAGAAACGTACAGCTTGTCAGTGGTGAATTAGTGGCTGAAGAACATACGCATTCGTACAAAAGTGCACCACAGAGAGCAGAACCGAATGAACACAAAATATTACATGACACTTAATATTTTTAATTTTTTTGTGGGGGTTGGGGAAATTACCCACTTACTATATCCATAAATTCGTCTAATGAGTAGAAGGAGTTGCCAATTAAGAAATTCATTTACTTTTCTTTTAAATGCTATATGGTTCTCTGTCAGACTTTTGATGTTATTAGGTAAGTGACCAAAGACTTTTGTGGCAGCATAATTTACCCCCTTCTGAGCCTAAGTTTGATTTAACCTTGATTAGTGAAGATCATCATTTCTCCTACTGTTGTAGCCATGTCCAGTGCTATTACTTTTGAATTCGTTCGGATTGTTAATAACAAATTTCATAAGTGAATATATATATATATATATATATATATATATATATATATATATATATATATATATATATATATATATATATTGTGAGGCTTCAGTGAAGATTTCTAGCTCTTCAAATAAGTGTCTGCAGGATGATCTTTGGTGAGCTCCAGCAATTATTCTGATTTTACGCTTTTGTGCAACGAACACTCTTTTACTCAATGATGAGTTACTCCAGAATATGATGCCACACGAAAGCAGAGAATGAAAATAGGCATGGTAAGCTAATAATAATGTATATCGCCCAAATTTGAATTGACCCTAATATCATAAGTAGCTGAACTCAAACGTTTCAGCAGATCTTCAGTGAGTTTTTTCCAGTTCAACCCCTCATCAATGCATATACCTAGAAATGTTGAATATTCTACCTTAGCTACCGATTTCTGATCGAAGTCTATATTTATTAATTGTGTCATTCCATTTATTGTGTGGAACTGTATATACTGTGGTTTGTCAAAGTTTAATGAGAGCCCATTTGCAGAGAACTAGTTAATGATTTTCTGAAAAACATCGTTTACAATTTCACCTGTTAATTCTTGTCTGTTGGGTGTGATAGCTATACTTGTATCATCGGCAAAAAGTACCAGTTTTGGATCTTCGTGAATATAGAATGGCAAGTCATTAATATATATTAAGAACAGCAAAGGACCCAAGACCGAACCTTGCAGCACCCCATTCTTGATTGTTCCCCAGTTTGATAAATCACCAGTTTTTTTGCATATTATGTGAACTACTTATTTCAACTTTGTGCACTCTTCCAGTTAGGTATGATTTAAACCATTTGAGCACTGTCCCGAGCTTATCTAGAAGTATTTCATGATTTACACAATCAAAAGCCTTTGAGAGATCACAAAAAATCCCAACAGGTGACTTCCTGTTACTCAGAGCATTTAATATTTCATTAGTGAAAGTATATATAGCATTTTCCGTTGAAAAACCTTCCTCGAAACCAAACTGATATTTTGTTAAAACTTTATTTTTACAAAGGCGTGAAGCGACTCTATAATGTATTACTTTTTCAAGAATTTTGAGTAAGGCAGTCAGAAGAGAGATTGGGCGGTAGTTGTTTACATCAGACGTATCCCCTTTTTTATGCAGTGGTTTAACAATGGCATACTTCAGTCTATCTGGGAAAATACCCTGCTTCAGAGAGCTATTACATATGTGGCTAAGAATCCCACGTATCACTTGGGAACAAGCTTTTATTATCCTGCTGGAAATGCCATCAATTCCACGTGAGCTTTTGTTCTTGAGAGAGTTTATTATCCTCCTAATTTCAGAAGGAGAGGTGGGTGGAATTTCAATTGTATCAAATTGTGTGGGTAAGGCCTCTTCCATTAACTGCCTTGCTTCTTCTAATGAACATTTAGATCCTATATTCTCTACAACATTTAAAAATGATTATTTTGATTTTGTTATCAGAGGTATTAATCTCAGACATGATTCACATGCTTCTGGACTTTTTAATAACCTTTCTTAATGTAGCACAGTAATTTTTATAAGATTTGTCTATTTCTGTGTCATTACTCTTTCGTGTTGTTAGGTACAGTTCCCTTTTGTAGTTACAAGATATTTTTATTCCTTTAGTAAGCCAAGGCTTTTTGTGTGGTTTTTATAATTAGATTTAACTACTTCCTTGGGGAAACAGTTTTCAAATTCACTTACAAGTGTATCATGAAATAAGTTATATTTTAAATTAGCATCGGGTTCCTTGTACAACTCATCCCCGTCTAACTGCTGAAGATTTTCCCTGAAATTTCTAATAGTTGAGTCACTAATTGAATGCACAACTTTGGAGGGTAGTTTTGAATAACTGAATGGAGCTATGTCATATGCTGTAATTAGCTGAGCACTATGATCAGAAAGGCCATTCTCAATAGGACAAAAATTTATGTTTTTAAACTTACCTTGGTCTATAAAAGTGTTATCTATCAATGTGCTGCTGTCCTTTACTACCCCGGCAGGAAAATTAATGACAGATGTCAAATTGAAAGAACCGAGCAAGACTTCCAGGTCATTCTTCCTATTACACCCTTTCAGTGAAACAACATTGATGTCTCCACAAATCATGATTTGCTTTCCCCTATCTGACAGATAGCACAACAAGGCGTCCAAGTTTTCCAGGAATAAATGAAAGTTTCCTGAAAGGGACCTACATACTGTTACAATTACAATAGAGTCCTCCTTCAGTTTAAGTTGGCAGGCACATGCTTCCATATGTTGCTCTAGACAAAACTTTTTTGTATCTAAGCTTTTTACACAGTGATAACTTTTGACATATATGGCAACTCCTCCTCTCACCTTATTCTCTCTACTCATTTGTGCAGCTAGTTTATAACCACTGATATTTACCTTTTCCATATCAGACACAATGTGCTGCTCAGACAGGTATAGTATATCTATTACATTATCAGATTCTATGTCATCTAAACAAACTAGGAGCTCATCTACTTTATTCTTCAATCCCAGAATATTTTGGTGAAAAATGGTAACATTATTTTTTTGCTTTACTTTTGTGAGAATCTACTTTTTTCTTTAATCCACCAACACGTGTCGTTGCGATCGTGTTCTGCACGGAAGATGGCATTCCGATCAAAGGACATTCACGCCAGCTACGACGTTAGGGCACCTATCAAGCGGGGTAGTGTTTGCAGGGTAGTCCCACATCCACAATCGCTGTGTACACAGTCACAGACGGTGCAATATGGCACAGAGAAGACGTCTACAGACAGTCTGCTGTGGAAGGCCGTAGGAAGAATGGAAGCAGGAGAGTCGCAAACTGATGTGACCCGATGGCTTAATATGAATCGTTGTGTTGCTTCTCAGTCGAGGCGACATTTTATAGAGACCGAATCTGTACCCCGCAGACTAGGACAGAGCCGACCACGTGTGACATCAGAAAGAGTGGACCGTTATTTGGCTGTAAGGGTACGACGGTACCTCCTTAGTAGTGCTCTGCAACTGGCATCTGACCTCGGATCATCCCGTGGACGTGTTGTCTCGAGGCAAATGGTGTGCAGAAGTCTTCAACGGAGTGGCCTTTGTTGTTGGAGACCCGCTGTCTTTTTACCTCTTCACAGAAGGAAACGTCTGTAGTGGAGCCGTGAACATGCCAGCTGGACAGTCGAGCGATGGGCCAATGTTCTTTTCACGGATGAGTCCAAATTTGGTCTGGAGAGTGATTCTAAACGGATTCGCATCTGGAGGGCACGCGAAACACGATTTCGGAACCCAAACATTGTGGGAAGAGACCGATATCGAGGAGGATCCCTAATGGTGTGGGTAGGGATTATGTTGACAACTCGAATACCTCTTCATGAAACTGTACGGGCGAATTAGCAAGATTTAACTGCTGTAAAGTAATGTGGGCAGACCTTGAGATCTCATGTGTGGTTGCTGCGAGGTGCTGTGGGACCAGACTTCGTGTTGATGGACGAAAATGCTCGACCTCACAGAGCACGGTTTTTTTTTTAACTGAAGGTACTCCATGCATGGCGTTGCCTGCTCACTCTCCCGACTTAAATCCCACAGATCATGTCAAGGATGCACTAGAGAGGCGGGAATCATCACGTCAGCAGCCACCAACCACTCTCCAAGACTTGTAAGCAGCTCTGCAGGAAGAATGGGCGTTATTGCTTCAGCATGAAATTGATGACATCATTCACAGCCTGTGCCGTCGTTGTCACGCCTGTACTGCTGCGCGAGGGGTCACACCCCATACTGAGTACCTTGTCCAGTTGTCGGAATGTGTGTGCAAATCCGTTAAGTTGGAAAAAACTAAGAACATTTTTACCTACCGTTTGCATGTTGCAGTTTATTACATTCTGTATTTTTTTTTTCTACTTTACTATCACCAGTTTTGTGGAAAAATAAACGCAACCTTGCTAAATTTCCGTACATACGCCAACAGAAAAATTCAGTGTTAAAGAAACTGATTTAGAAAGCTATTTTGTGGCCATAGATTTTGAGATGGCTCATTTGGGATTATTAGATCTTAATACAATTGTTTCAGTATACCACTCTCCACATGGAAACTTTGAAAATTTTCTCAACCAAATGGAATCTTGCCTGTGTCACTGAATGCACTTGAAATCAAAAATTGCATTGTTTTGTGGTTTCAGTGTACACTTTGTTGAAGAGAGCGTCAAGGAGAGAGAATTTGTGAGCCTAATAGCCAGTTATGGGCTATTTTTAGCAAACCATCTACCAATCAGAGGTGATGTCTCCCTTGACACTCTGCTCACCAACCTAAATACTTGGGGCTATGAGATGACTATAACTGACCCAATTATCTCAGACCACAGTGCATTAGTTATAGAACTATATACAAAAGTCCTAAATCAAGCAGCTGTTACCTGGCATTCTAGTTACGTATTCAGAAAAAAATGGGCATAACTAAAGAAACATTAAATGCTTTTCAGACGGCAGGATTTGCAGTAAAGTGGCAGCCTGGATTGCCGGAAATGGCAGCGACTGATGCATTAAAAGAGTTTTTCCAGATCATGAAAGCCAAATTTGACTATATTTATCCACCGAAGACCAAAAACTGTCGTGAGAGCATGTCATAACACAGCGACAGTGTGAAAAAAAAGAAAAAAAACATGGCACACTTATGAACTGAACAAAATTAAAATGCATAGTACTGCTATTACAAAATCACTACAAAACGGCAACAAATCCCACTGTAAAAGAAGTATTCTACAGAAGATATTTATAAGCAAAAATAAATTACAGAAAGGGTGTAGAAAAAGCCAAAAAGAGAAGCAATGATAGGTTCATTGAAGGTGCTCACAGCCCTTGCAAAGCAGCGTGGGATCTGCTCAGTGAACACAGGAAGAAAACCACCTCTCCCTTAAGCTTATGTATTACAGATGACTATAATAGTTATTTTATTGACATTATAGAAAACACTATAAGTACAATTCAAGAGCTGAATACAGACTCTGAGGCTACTGTGATAAATGATAAAAGATGTGCCATCATGAACCAGAGGGAATCACAAAAAAAGTAAAAAAATAGAAAATGAAATAACGGAGTTTCTAAAACCTTATAAACCTTCTGATAGTCAGGATATATATGGGATGTATACTAATGTCCTCAAGAATATTATCTATGAAATTGCTGAAACATTAACCATGGTAATTAATAAGTGTTTCACTGTTGGTTTTCTCCCAGACTTTTTGAAACCTGCACGAACAGTGCCAGTTTATAAGAAGGGTGACCGAACCATGGTAGCAAGCTTCAGACCAATCTCAATCAGTGTAGTCTTCACCAAAGTCACTGAGACTGCAATGAAAGACCAAATATCAAATTACTTTGAAATTAATGAACTGTTCACAAATGCACAGCATGACTTCCGGGCCGAGCGATGTGGCGCAGTGGTTAGCACACTGGACTTGAACTTGGGAGGACGACAGTTCAAACCCGCGTCCGGCCACCCTGGTTTAGGTTTTCCGTGATTTCCCTAAATCGCTTCAGTCAAATGACAGGATGGTTCCTTTGAAAGGGCACGGCCGACTTCCTTCGCCGTTCTTCCCTAATCTGATGGAAAGGATGATCTCGCTGTTCGATCCTCTCCCCCCAATCAACCCATCATGATTTCCGGAAAGGAAAAACTACGATAACAGCAGCACTGGATCTGGTTACTAGGATGGAGCAGAGTTTCGAGTACAAAGAATCAATAGCACTGACACTTTGCAACCTTAGCAAGGCATTTGACTGCATTCCTCATAAGGTGCCCCTAAAAAAGCTCAGTAAATATGGAGTTGGAGACACTGTTCTGGCAACCCTCAAATCTTACTCGAAAAATAGAAGGCAGATTGTGTATTTGTTCAAATGATTCATATAGCTCTGAGCACTATTAGACTCAACTTCTGAGGTCATTAGTCCCCTAGAACTCAGAACTAGTTAAACCTAACTAACTTAAGGACATCACACACATCCATGCCCGAGGCAGGATTCGAACCTGCGACCGTAGCAGTCGAGCGTTTCCTGACTGAAGCGCCTAGCATTTGAGGCTGACTGCAGTACAATTTTACTGCCGCCAACTTACATTTAGCGGAAAGACAACAAAGATAAGGTAACGTAATGATGGAGCTGCAGAAAACATGAATCGAGAACGTTTTCCGAATGGCTTGGTTCAAATGGCTCTGAGCACTATGGGACTTAACATCGGAGGTCATCAGTCCCCTAGAACTTAGAACTACTTAAACCTAATTAACCTAACGACATCACACACATCCATGCCCGAGGCAGGATTCGAACCTGCGACCGTAGCGGTCTCGCGGTTCCATACTGCAGCGCCTAGTATTTGTAAATGATTTAAGCTCTCATGGATAGTACTTGCAATTCGCAGATGACACAGCTCTGCAGTCAAAAGACATTGATGCAAGCTAGGCTCAAGAAGAAGTAGATGCTTCGTTTGATGCTACGAAGTAATGGATTGTTATAAACAAAATGGAAATAAATGAAGAAAAAGCGCAAAAGTTAGTATGTAGCCTCAGTGACAAAGGATACCTAAAAATTCAGGAACGGGGAAGCTTCTGGGTTCATGGTGAACAGTAAACTCTTTTGGCAAGAACACACTGTTCATGTTAGGTACCGAACAGTCACGAGTCATGTACCTCCTAAGGAAACTGAAGCATGTGATAACTGATCAGTATCTTCTGATGGTACATTTTTCATATCAGTACCTGCTGATGGTACATTATTCATTGTTCCGCAACCGTATCAGCTGTGGCCTGTTACTATAGGGTCACTCTACAGGCTGCAAGAAAATTCTGCTACTACAAAAAAAGCAATAAGGATCATAACATCAAGCAGGAAACTGGATCACTGCAAACCTTTCTTCACACGTCTAGGGGTAGTGACAATTTTCAATCAATATGTTTTCACTTGTCTCATGTATTTGAAAGAAAGCCACGAGACATTCACCAATAGGACTGACATCCACAATTATAACATAGGCAATGAAGAAAATATAGACATCCCAAGTTGTCGACTCTTCATGATACGGGACAGTTTTCCATAACACATGCAGCAAAGAAGACATAAACATCCCAAGCTGTCAGCTGTCCATGACACGGGACAGTTTTCCAATTGCAGCTATTAAAATGATCAGCCAACGAAATACTAAAATCCAGTCCTTGGACTTGGTCAAATTCCGAAGAAAGATGTCGCAAAATATACATCAAAAACCATTGTACAGTTTAAATGAGTTCTTTGACAGTAAAACAGCAAATTGGACTCCCTAAACAATGCACTGCCATATGAAATGAAGTGAACGTGTTAAAAAGTTCTGACTCTATATGTAATTAAATGTTATGCTATATTTATGCAAATTGTTATGTATTATTATGCATACATATACTAATTTCGTGTTATAATGCTTGTGTAGCATTAACCTTGCAGCACTGAAGCAGTCTATTCAGTCTTGACTGGCGAACGACGTAGTTATGGAAATAAATGGTAATAAAAATATATTTCATCAGTATTCTCATAGGAAATAAAGACTCTTCACTCTCCTGGTTAAATTTGGCTTTCAATTCCGATCACCATTAGGCCAGTAAGGCTACTCCAGCTGCCTTGATGTTGAGTTATCCCCTTAACTCCCCATTGGCCACTTTGTGGTCGATTAATGAGCCTCTTCCCAAGAAGGTAGCCCAGGAGGGGGAATAGTTAAACCAGTCCCGACCCAGCTACTTGCAACAAGTCACACGAAACATGAAGAGACATCTACGACAACCAAGATTTAACGGTTGTCATACTGCATCCTAGGTAACGGACCAATGTAATTGATAAGCAACTAGTCTATCGGATCATTCTCTCTCGTGGTTTATAACAACCCTTTCCGAGATGTAGGATTACGCTTGACTATTTTACAACCCTGGCATTCACATACTGACATTCAAAAAGATGAGACAGGTGAGGTGCTCTAAAAGCTTCGAAATGGTTTTAGCGAATCCAAAATGACCACCTATTACCGACTTCTGATAGTAATGTAAAATAGGCTGAATTAGCTCACCGAGCAAGCAAACCTTGGAGCACTTATCGTTCCTCGTTTGGTAGCAAACGATTCTTTCTTCAGACTATATCATGTCACCTGCTTACTGTCCAGAAGCTGCTCTTTAATCTCCTTCAAGGAAGTGTCCTGGCTCTGCTTTTCCCTAAAATTACTAAACAGCTCAGAGACCTCCGAGAGGACCCCATTACCCAGCTGGAGCTCTCCATGTGCCAACCATCCTGATCATTTTGCTTATCCTCATCGAACATTCCACTTAAAGCATCGGCTACTGAGTTATCGGTGCCCCTTATGTCTTTAATGGTGAAACGAAAGGCTGATATGCGGAACGCCTACAGTGTAATACATCCGGTCTTCCTCAGCTAGACGAGGACACAACTTAAAGCCCAGTTATCGGTTCTAAGGTCAAAATACCGATGCTCAAGATAACAGCGGAATTTCTCCAGAGCCAAGGCCTCCCAGTCAAAAACAGAATACTTTACTTTAGCAGAAGAGAGCGTTCTGGATGTGTAAGGTATAGGGCGCAGCTCGCTTTTATCTATGTGAAGCAGCACAGCAGTCACGCCTGAATTAGAAGCATCCGTCTCCAGAATAAAAGGGTTTTGAAAACTAGAGACAGCCAGAGCCGGTGAGTTATCCAAGGCAGTCTTAGTGGCATTAAAGGGTGACTGTTGAGATTCTCCCTACCTGAACTCATCGTTCTTCTTATGTAATTGTTTCAATGGAGCCACCAACTGAGTGAAATGGGCTACGAATTTCATTAAAAAATTGGCCATGCCAATAAACTCCCCCAGAAACATATATAAATCCCTAGTCCTTTCTTGACCAATCCTTACTCCATTGGCTGATACTAAACGCCCCAAGAAGGAATTTTCCTTGCCTGAAAGACTTATTTTGGTGAGGTTCGACAGAAAGAGTTTTAACTTCACTTGCATTAAAAGCTGAGATCCGATTAAGACTGATAGCCTAAGGTTTCTGAACGCTGACGTATGGATTTCTTGTAAGAAACCCAGCGAGCCAGTTCTTTCCAGGTATTTTGAATGATTTATTAAAATTATGCTGAATATTATTTGTCTCCATTGAAGATATTCCATAAAATGTCTTTGCTGACAAAAGCATATGCTTAGCTATGTCATCTTCTTGTTCTTTAGAAAATGTTGGTTTTCTTTCTGAGCTTACTTCAGAAGAGCCTCCATTTCTTAAACTGCCTTTTAAAATATAAAAAGGTATTGCATACAATCTTGCAACTTCTCTCAGTGGCTTTCTATTTTCTATAACATCATGGTGTGCACAATTCATTTCATGTTCCATCCACCCTTTCCCCCCTTCAGTCGTTCTGATTCTTTTTCCCACCATCTGTGATAAAAAAATAGCTTATAAGATGGCACCCTCTTCAAAACTTTTGCGAATGCCTTTGTCCCGCATGTTGCGCAGGGTCGGCATGGTTAAGTCAGATTTGGCATGGTTAATTTTAAGGAGTGGCCGGATGCCCTTCCTGCTGCCACCCCATACCCCCCAGGACAGAATTAGTATACCCCAGCTGTCTGTATCTAGTGTAAACTATGAAATAGTGCGAATGTATTGCAAACGCCTGCGAGGTATGTAACTGAGGTGGGACGTGGGGACCAGCCAGTTACAGGGTGTTTCAAAAATGACCGGTATATTTGAAACGGCAATAAAAACTAAACGAGCAGCGATAGAAATACACCGTTTGTTGCAATATGCTTGGGACAACAGTACATTTTCAGGCGGACAAACTTTCGAAATTACAGTAGTTACAATTTTCAACAACAGATGGCGCTGCAAGTGATGTGAAAGATATAGAAGACAACGCAGTCTGTGGATGCTCCATTCTGTACGTCGTCTTTCTGCTGTAAGCGTGTGCTTTTCACAACGTGCAAGTGTGCTGTGGACAACATGGTTTATTCCTTAGAACAGAGGATTTTTCTGGTGTTGGAATTCCACCGCCTAGAACACAGTGTTGTTCCAACAAGACGAAGTTTTCAACGGAGGTTTAATGTAACCAAAGGACCGAAAAGCGATACAATAAAGGATCTGTTTGAAAAATTTCAACGGACTGGGAACGTGACGGATGAACGTGCTGGAAAGGTAGTGCGACCGCGTACGGCAACCACAGAGGGCAACGCGCAGCTAGTGCAGCAGGTGGTCCAAAAGCGGCCTCGGGTTTCCGTTCGCCGTGTTGCAGCTGCGGTCCAAATGACGCCAACGTCCACATATCGTCTCATGCGCCAGAGTTTACACCTCTATCCATACAAAATTCAAACGCGGCAACCCCTCAGCGCCGCTACCATTGCTGCATGAGAGACATTCGCTAACGATATAGTGCACAGGATTGATGACGGCGATATGCATGTGGGCAGCATTTGGTTTATTGACGAAGCTTATTTTTACCTGGACGGCTTCGTCAATAAACAGAACTGGCGCATATGGGGAACTGAAAAGCTCCATGTTGCAGTCCCATCGTCCCTGCATCCTCAAAAAGTACTGGTCTGGGCCGCCATTTCTTCCAAAGGAATCATTGGCCCATTTTTCAGATCCGAAACGATTACTGCATCACGCTATCTGGACATTCTTCGTGAATTTGTGGCGGCACAAACTGCCTTACACGACACTGCGAACACCTCGTGGTTTATGCAAGATGGTGCCCGGCCACATCGCACGGCCGACGTCTTTAATTTCCTGAATGAATATTTCGATGATCGTGTGATTGCTTTGGGCTATCCGAAACATACAGGAGGCGGCGTAGATTGGCCTCCCTATTCGCCAGACATGAACACCTGTGACTTCTTTCTGTGGGGACACTTGAAAGACCAGGTGTACCGCCAGAATCCAGAAACAATTGAACAGCTCAAGCAGTACATCTCATCTGCATGTGAAGCCATTCCGCCAAACACGTTGTCAAAGGTTTCGGGTAATTTAATTCGGAGACTACACCATATTATTGCTACGCATGGTGGATATGTGCAAAATATCGTACTATAGAGTTTCCCAGACCGCAGCGCCATCTGTTGTTGACAATTGTAACTACTGTAATTTGGAAAGTTTGTCTGCCTGAAAATGTACTGTTGTCCCAAGCATATTGCAACAAACGGTGTATTTCTATCGCTGCTCGTTTAGTTTGTATTGCCGTTTCAAATATACCGGTCAGTTTTGAAACACCCTGTATTTACCTAGGGGATGTGGAAAACCGCCTAAAAACCACATCCACGGTGGCTGCACACCAGCCCTCGTCGTTAATCCGCCGGGAGGATTCGATCCAGGAAGCAGCGCATTAGCGCTCTCGGCTAACCTGGCGGGTTCCATCCCACAACAATGAAAGCAAACCTTTTTCACAATATTCGAATTTAAATAGTTAAAAAAATTATCTCAGAACAATAATATTACCAAACTGCACTTAAACAACACGGTTTAAATAATTAACGATTTTACCCTCATAGTTGTAATAATAATGACAAAAGCTTGTGCATTTAAATAGTTAAAAATTAAAACAGTAAACCAGCTCAACGCGGTGTGTTACAATAGCTGAATTTAAATACAACCCACGACCCCGCCAAAATTCACACGAAGGTCCTCGCCTCCAGATGAGATACACGTCACAGCACTGGTAGACAGGCTACTGGCCAGAAATCCCAAATAGAAACATATCTATAACGCAGTAAGATTGGGCATGGGCGACAGATAACAGAACAGATACAATTCAAACATAAATGTACATACATAATGTACTGCAGCAAGTTCTTCCTCCTCGATTTTTTTCTTTTCAAGGCACTGGTCGGAAACAAGGAAGGTCCTGAGCAGGCAGGACACAAACGTCAGTGAGTGTGGTCATACCACAAACAAGCATAAGAACAACTAAAGACATATTAATAACAGTACTACTCATGGCATGGAGCAAGTGCCAAACTGTGCCAAACAGACTGATCCACAGGAATCGGCATTAACACCCCCCCCCCCCCCCCGAAAAGAAACAAATATAAGTAAAGCTGTCAGCAAGCTAACACATGTGTCTGGCCCACCACAGGCACAATTCATAACTCAAGCAAGAATGAGGCCAGCAGAGTCTAGACCAAATTTATACTTCAAGACAACACTGTAAAACATGTTAATGAACCATTACCCAGATGAAATTTAACCTTGCAAGGCAGATACTTAAAACAAAAACCAGAAAGAACTGCTCTTAAATCCACACAAGGCAGTCAAATAAACAGTGCTAAAGAACAGTAAAATCTGTTTCTCTAAAGGACATTGCCAAAATTTGAGTGCTTCACTCGTGTGCCTAGTGTAACCTTACAATACACTTTCGCTTAAGTCTAAGCCATTATGGCATATCAGACTACAAGTAACCAGACCAAGCAGGAGTAGCTAGGGAACCAACAAATTCGCACAATGAGGTCAGCTAGCCGACCATCAGTGCTTAACATGGTGGTTTCTCTACGTTAGGGGACTGAACCACTGCTGAGCGAGTTGGCGCAGTGGTTAACATACTGGACTCCCTTTGGGAGTACGATGGTTCAAACCTGCGTCTGGACATCCAGATTTAGGTTTTCTGTGATTTCCCTAAATCAAATGCTGGGGTGGTTCCTTTGAAAACGGCACAGCTGATTTCCTTCTCCAACCTAGACAAAATCCAAGGATGTGCTCCATCTCTAATGACCTCGATGTCGTCAGGACGTTAAACCCAATCTTTCTTGCTTCTTTTTCCTTCCAAACCAGTAAATGGCCATCTGCAGCAGTGTTCAAATAACAATCACAGTAAAAAAATTCTTAAGAGTTGAAACAGTATATCAGATGGGTGTCACACAACCAAAAGCAGCGAGGGCAGGTCATGAATTTCGCTTGGATAGCTCAGTTGGTAGAGGACCTGCTGCCACTGTGGGGCTCCAGTCCCACAGCAACATCCTGGAACATGTCACTGAGTGATGGATACAATTCCAAACCCATCCCATCTTAAATGGTGTCTGGAAAGTTCGTATCGATCTACAAAGTCACCTGCCCTCTTACCTTCATATCAGTACTGGTGCACCATCATAATGCATGATGGTCAGCCCCGCCCCATTTGTGGTCTGTGTGTGTTCAACGATGTGTTATGCAACGCCCACTGTCGGAAGTGTCCATGCCACCCACGCTGACCACCCTACCAGTAACGTATCTGGTGGCCCTTGTAACGACTACTGCTTCATCAGTCATTGCATGGTGTCTCCGATTAGCATATCCCACCAACCTACCACCCTTTGGACAGGGCAGCTGCACAAGGCCAACACCCAGAGTCCTGTGATGGATGTCGAGGAGACAGCTACCTTTCCATAGTACATGCTTGACACGTTCATTTTACTGAGACAGGTAGATGCTCCCTGTTGCCATCATCTGACACCGAAGAACATGTGTGCAAACAACATTCGCTGTGTCAGCATGAACGTTATTAGTGTTTTCTCACAGGTCCTTCGAACACCCTTACCCCAAAGTGATGGAGACACTGCCCAACCAACCTATGGTCCCATGGAGACGTTGTCAGATGGCAATAGCGACAACCAATTCATTTTGTTGGATGGGCAACCAGTGGAGGCCACCACAATCATACTACTGACCAGTGCGCATGTCGAGACACCCATCTCCCTGCCCATACCTTATGATCTCTCTCACCACGACAATATCCACATGGACATTGCACAAACCCTTGGGGGTGTGGTGTGATGATGCAGAGGACAAGACGCCTCCTCCATGGGACTACCTGCCCCCTCCCACCCTCCCAATGATATTGCCTGCTAATACCAGAATCTGGCTGGCAAAATGGACCATCTTTGCAGTCTCTGTTCTGCACCATCCGCGGCAATGGCAGACATGCACTGGCTACTGCTAGCACGCATGTACTGGTTTGCCACATTGAACATCAACATGATTGGCACTACACCAAAGCTGCAGTTGGTGATTTCAGTGTTGACTTTCTAAGCAATTCTGATAGGAAAAGTGAACTAGAAGTGTTGTTAACAACATATAATTTAGAATCAGTGATCAATTTCCCTACACACATATCTCAGGGCAGTAGTACTCTAATAGGTAATGTATTTGTACAGCAAGAGAATGTAGAACAAATACATACTTTCCCTGTGATAAATGGATTATTGGCCCATGATGCACAACTGATTAACTTACAAAACCTAACAGGGTGTACACTTCAGAAACCATTAAGTAAAAGTGTGAGGGTGCTCAACCTGGTATCTATACATCACGTCAGAGAAAGTTAAGGAAATGTAAACTGAGAAGATGTATATAATGAGCAAAATGCTAATGACAAATGCAGCATATTTCTTGATAAATTAATATCCCTTTTTGAACATTGTTTTCCAAAGAAAATACTAAATCTAACACCACAAACTTCCCAGAGAAACCTTGGATTACTACTGGTATTAAAATGTCTTCAGAAAGAAAAACTGTAGGAGACAGCAAGAACTAGTAAAGATTCAGAGGTAGTTTTACACTATAAAAATTATTGTCACATACTGAGAAAAGTTGTAAGGAAATCAAGAAATATGTATGTTAGGGAAGAAATTAACAACTCCAGCAATAAAATCAAATCAATATGGAATGTTGTTAGAAGGGAGACAGGAAAAGTACTGGGGTAGGTAGTATTACTGTTAAAGAGAATGAGACCATCTTTACCAACAGTACACAGGTAGTCAATATATTTAACAATCAATTCTTAAGTGTAGGAGCAAAAATGGGGGAGACTAGTTCAAAAGAAAAAGCCAGGCAGTACGTGGAAGAGTCAGTTTTGAAAAATTTTAGTTAGATTAAGTTTCATCTAACAACCTCTTGTGAAATAAGGAAAATTATTAAATCTTTGAAAAATAAATGTTCTGTTGGAGTAGATGACATCTCTACCAAGTTATTAAGACAATGTGGAGAAATTACAGCTGATGTTTAGAGTCACATATGTAATGTATCACTGACTCAGGGTATTTTTTCAGACAGGTTAAAATATGCCATTGTCAGGTCTCTCTAGAAAAATGGGGAAACCACAGATGTCATTAATTACTGGCCAGTATCCTTGCTTACAGCATTATCAAAATTCTTTGAGAAAGTAATGTACTCAAGAGTGGTTAGCCATCTCAACAGTAACGAGATACTTAGTAAATCACAGTTCGGATTTCAGAAATGCTGTTCCACTGAGACAGCAATATACAATTTCACTGTCCACATAATACAGTTTTTAAACAGTAAGATGTCACCAGTAGGAATATTCTGTGACTTATCCAAAGCATTTGACTATGTGACTCATGACATTATGTTGGAGAAATTACAATTCTATGGTATAAATGGAATAGCATATGAGTGGTTTAAGTCATACCTCAGAACAGGAAGGAAAAAGTTTCTCTATATGCTTCAAGTGATTCAAAGAAGTTTTCCACTTCATCTAACTGGTATGAAATTACATTATGTGTTCCACAAGGTTCGATCATGGGTCCCGTCCTGTTGTTGATATATGTGGATGACTTCTGTTCTTATGTGAAACAAGATGCTGAACTGACAATGTTTGCTGATGATACAAGCATAATTATTAATCCAGTAAAAGAAAGTCCAATAGAAAATGATACAAATAAGGTATTTGGAAAAGTTATTAGCTGGTTTTCTGTCAATGGGCTTGCTCTGGACTTTGAAAAAACACAGTACATCCAATTTTCTGCTACAAAAAGAATAATTCCTTCAATAAACATAACACATCAAAAGAAGTCTGTAGTCAGGGTAGAGCATACGAAGTTTTTGGGTGTACATGTAGATGAGAATCTTAATTGGAAAATTCATATTTGATCTCCTAAAGTGACTAGGTTCAGCAACTTTAGCAATCAGAATAATTGCGAATTTTGAGGATGTAGAAATTAGTAAACTAACATACTTTGCATACTTCCACTCTCTGATGTCATACGGAATAATATTCTGGGGCAACTCAACACTTAGGCAAAAGGTATTTACTGCACAAAAGAAAGTAGTTAGAATAATGTGTGAGGTTCATAGGCGCACATCTTGTAGGCATTTGTTTAAAAGGTTAGAAATTCTTACAACTGCTTCACAGTACGTTTACTCAGTAATGAAATTTTTTCTCAACAACATGGACCAGTTTAAAATTGACAGCGACATTCATGACTATAATACCAGAAAAAAGAAAGACCTGCACTATCCTTTACTTAACCTATCTTTGGCACAGAAAGGGGTAAAATATGCTGCTATAAAACTTTTTGATAAATTACCAGATGAAATAAAATGTCTGACAGGCAGCAGTAATAATTCCAAAATCAAACTGAAGTCATACCTCCTTGACAACTCCTTCTATACCACAGATGAATTCTTGAATATGAGTAAATAAATCTGGAGATATAATATATGCATTTTTGACCGTTTAAGGGAATGGGATACATAATAGAAATATTTAGGTATAACACTATAATGTAAACAAAAAAAACTTGTTTCCTGTGCGCATTTCTTGTGCATTTGACACGTTCCACGTCATAACGGTTTTCTGTGCTATTGATCAATGGAAGTCGTAACTAACTAACTAACAGCTCCTCTGTGATATGCTTCAGGCCTCTGATGTCAATGTTGTCCTCCTTCAGGAAGTTCATGTTGCCATACTACCACCAATTCACAGCTATGTCTCATACACATCTGTATATGGTCACTCAGGTTGTGATGTGGCCATTTACATATGTGTATGGATCATGCTCACATGCATGACACTCCTCCCATCTGGGTAGAGCCTGGCTATAACATGCACATTGTCACTGTCTGCATCCCATTTGGCTCCACGAAGCATTGGCAGTGGTCATGTTCACTGCAGATGCTGTAGCCACCCTATTTTCCAGATGCTGCAGCTGCTTCATTGTGGGCAGTGATTTCAACTATATCCCCTATCCGAAGGACCAGATGCCTGGTTATTTGCCAAGACTGATGCTACATACCCTTGAGGACTTTCATCTTGTTGATGTTTGGAAGAAGATTCATGGCGACACCCTCAGTTATACTCATTATACAGCACATACTGCGAGCAGACTCAACCAGTTTTATGTCTCTGTCCACCTTGGCAACAACGTCTCCCAAGCAGAAAAATGGTCCCTTGTATTTTCAGACCATTGCGCCATCATCTGCTCACTTACACTACCACCTCAGTTGGTCTGGCCCAGCAAAAGGGTCTGGAAGCTTACCACTTCCCTACTTGGTGACCCACTCTGCTGACAATGTATTGTCACTCATGGGTGTCCTCCGAAAGGTGTCTCCATGGTACACTGCACTGGTGGCTGAAGCGTGCAAACCTGCAATCACAGGAGTCTTCATGCAGTGTGGCAAGGAAGCAGCAGCATGGAATTGGGACACAACCAACTCTTACTACATGAACATTCATGAGCTCAATGCACTCCCCCCATCACCTGATGTCTATAGGGAATGCCAGCAAACTTAAGTCCATCTCGTCACTCTCGCATGTGATAAACTGTAAGGCATCATGGTGCATTCATGACGACAGGACCTTTTACATGAGGGATCACCATCCACAGTCCATGCTGAATCTGACTGTCATCATCAGTGTCGACTGTTCGTCTCTACCCTCACTACCTTTGATGGTACTCGCCAAACAATGCAGGTAGTGGTGGTGTCTGCCTTTGCCAACCACTACTGTGACTTTTATCATGCCGACCAGTGTGACCCGATCAGTTCTAGGTGCTTCGGATTGGAACCGCGCGACCGCTACGGTCGCAGGTTCGAATCTTGCCTTGGGCATGGATGTGTGTGATGTCCTTAGGTTAGTTAGGTTTAAGTAGTTCTAAGTTCTAGGGGGCTGATGACCTGAGATGTTAAATCCCCTAGTGCTCAGAGACATTTGAATCTTTTGAACTTTTATGATGATGATCCAATGTTGGCGCCAATTCCTGATGACTTCCACCACCCTTCTGGACGGACTCTCACCGCTGTAGAGTTGACACCTGTGATGTCCACAATGACCGCAGATGAGGGGATGAAAGTGATCAACAATGGGGCTAAGAACAAATCACTAGGACCAGATGGCCTCCTGGAGGAGTTTTACCTGGCATTCACGACCTTAATGCTCCATTTCTGTACAGATATGCTTTGGGAACTCGTTACTCCATCCTTTCTGATACCACCCAAATTTGTCACTGTTGTTCTTTTAATGCTGCCTAAGCCATCGGGTGGGAGAAATGTCTCTGCATACTATCCCTTTACCTTAATTAACACAGACTATAAAATCTGGGTGTGCTTCTTAGCGGCGCACATACGCACAGTCTTGCCTATGTCATTTCACTGGAACGTACTGGATGTGGTTATTGGACTACTCTTCAAACCGTTTTGGGGGAATGCCATGACCTCAGAACCATGGTGTGTTGACTCTGTACGGCGCTGGTCTCCATTTGTTTCACAAGTGCCATCCATCTCACTAGCTGCCTATTCCAACTCATGGTTGCAACACATATGGCGTTCCCGCCAATCTTTCTAGACCCCATTCACTGGTTACTGCTTCCTGCTGTCTTCCTGAGACTTGTTTGACCAATTCCTATATGCCACTCCATGCATCAAGGATGCGATTGCAGTGAAACCCCTCACCAGCAGGGTCCCATCTTCTGTGATTATACCTACAACTGCAAGACCTACACAGATAATCTCCTACTTCTCGCCCACTACACACCAAAACTCAGTGACGCCATCCATTGGATCCAATAGTATGAATACATTTTGGGTAGCATCCTCAACGCCCATAAGTCGATGATGATGCATATTGGGCATGGACTCCAGGTTGTGGCGCCAGACATGCTCCCTGTTGGTACAACCCTCTGAAACTCAGGGATACACTTTACAGGCACCACACACTGCACTGCAGCATTGGCTTACCACCAGCTTTTACACTCCATATGACACCATGTTTGCCACCACGTCCACTGTAGCTTGAATCAAGTACAATAGGCGTCCAAGGTTAATGTGTATGTGGTTCTTAAACCGGTACATGTTGCCCAGATACTCCCAATGCTGTAATCCTTGGTCGCCAACTTCAATCAGCCTTTGGATAATTCATATCAGCAGGACACTTTTCCAGATCTGTCGCAACACTCTAACACGGCCATCTCTGAAAAGCTGCCTCAGACTCGTCATCATGTGAGAATGATCCTCCACATTCTATGTGCATAACATGCTGTGGCACTGGAGTGGGTCCTCCCCATCTTTAACATACAGACTCTTGGATATCCTCTGACCAGCTTCTCTCCAACCGCCATCAATATAGCACACATCTCCCCACTATTGTACTATATCAAAACTTACGTTGTCGAACTTGGCTGGATATGGAATGATCTCCCAGTTATTCGCCTTCCCGTGATGAAGGACTTTTATCCTTTGTTTAGATTGTCCACCTCTCATAACCCCATGGAGGTACAACACCCAGACATTAACTGGCAGATGGTTTGGGTGTGCGTCCACAGACCTTTTTTTCCACCGTACATGTCTGCACTTTGGTACATCATTGTCAATGGTAAATTCGAATCGTTGAGCTTATCATACAGTACTAGCTATTTCGTTACTTTGCTGTGAGTGCCAGCTCGGTGACCATGATGAACATCGTATTATGTGATCCCTGAAGTAAGACGTTTGGATCATCATCCAATTGCATCGTGGGCTGATGCCGCCACACCTCACCAACGACAGCTGCTCTGGAGTTCCTGCAGTTGCCCCAGGCTTTTCACTACCTTATTGCAATGCTCTCATCTGGTTTCAGAGACTGGCTTTAGAGCAACTCTTTCACAACAGTGCACATATGGTCCTCAACTTCTGGTAGCCAGTTGTCCCATTGCCAACGAACCTTTGCAGGATACCTCCACCATTTCTTTCTTGGGCCCCGGCACCACCTCGCTGTTGGGGGTTTTCATTATGTATCTCTGATCATCTTCCATGGTATGGTGGACTGACATGTACAGGTCAACCAACAAATATGATTTTTTTTTAAATGTTGTTTCAGGGTTATTGAGGTTTACTATCCCTCATTCCTATCGCCCTTAAGGGTCGCCGCTCGAATGATCAGCACCATTAGTGATCTTAGTTTCCTTATATGTGAGGGAGGATTGGGTGTAGTTAAGATGGCAACGCCTGAAGAGGGATCACTCTATTTTTGTTTGGTAGGCTCACAAGTAGCTGTGACGTGTAGGGTTAGTCCTGTTTTCTGTTTCTATTTGCTAAGTACCCTTAAACTGCCAAAAAAAGGGAGAAAAGGGAAAAAAACGAGTCGGTGGAGCATTTGACCGCAAAAGACGATGACCAGAGTTCGGAGTCTGTGTCCTACACACAGTTTTAATCTTCCAGGAAGTTTCATATCAGCGCACATTCGGCTAAACCGTGAAAATGTCATCCTGGAAATGTCTTCAAAGCTGTGGCTAAGCCATGTTCCTGCAGTAGCCTCTTTTCCAGAAGTGCTAATCCTGCACATCTTGCAGGAGAGTTTCTTTGAAGTTTGGAAATTTGCAGAGCAGGGGATGAGGTACTGGAAGAAGTAAGGATGTAAGGACGGGCCTTGGGTCGTGCTTGGGTAGCTCAGTCAGTAAAGCACTTGCCCTCGAACAGGCAAAGGTCCTACTTTGAGTTTCGGTCCTGCACAAAGTATCAATCTGCTATGTTGTTTCATATCAGTGCACACACCGTTGCAGAGTGAAAATTTCATTCTGGAAAGATCACTCGGGCGTTGGGTATACCATGCTTTTCTCCTGGATTTCTAGTGCCATCAAGATTATCAGAAGAGTTTCTGTGAAGTTTGGAAAGTAGGAGATGAGGTACTGGCGGTTTTAAGACTATGAGGAAGTGTCGTAAGTCGTACTTGGGTAGCTCATTCAGAGTGCACTTGCCTGCTGATGGCCATGGTCCCGTGTTCGAGTATTGGTCCTGCACATAGCTGTAATCTGCCAAGAAGTTTCATATCAATGTAGACCCCGATACAAAGAGAAAATTTCATTCTGGATACATCCACCAGTCTTTGGCTAAGCCATGTTTCTGTGATGTCCTTTCTTCCAGGAGATCTACTCCGGCAAGTTTTGCAGGAGTGCTTCTGTGAATCTGGAACGTGTGAGATGAGGTACTGGCTGTAGTAAAGCTGTGAGGACGTGTCGTGAGTCGTGCTAGGTTACCTCAGTTGGTAGAGCACTTGCTTGCGAAATGCAAATGTCCCAAGCCCAGCAAGCAATTTTAATCTGCCAGTTAGTTCTATCTACTTTTTCTTTAGCCAGGGCACCTTTTCAAATTGCATTTTTAGCCTCTAGATGTATAGAGTGGTATTCTGGGTGCATTAGAGAACACATCACAAAGTACTGCTTGTTAGTATGAAATATGCATAGCGCCATCACCACAGAGTTAAAAATCATGAGGGAAACTGTATTACATCTACCCAATAAATCCTAGTAGCCTCAACCAATCACGTAACGTGATTTTATCTGTAGTAGTGCTTGGAAACCTCATCATTCGTGGATGAATTACATTTATACAGGCTAGGCATCTACTTCTTCCATATGGGCCGTTTCCACTTTTGGTAGGTTATTCCTCTGTATTTGTACGGTAATTACCGTAGTAGTAGAACAGTATTGGATTTATTTCCATATGCTACATCCCGTATTGGTTGCGTAGTTTGCCTATACAATAGAGCCAGCCCTGGTTGACACCACAAAAATCGTCGTGAGCGTCTTTCACCGTATCATACAGCATTTATATCGGGAAAGCTGTTTATTTATACTAATAACAACTGGTATGGAGCTACCATTAAAAATGCGAGGATTAACTGATAATTTTTTGTTCCCGTAATTTCCTTTTGTGTACCTACAAATGATAACTGTTTACAACGTACCACAGTGGTGTACGTGAAGTCGACGAACAAATTGATACTGGATACCTGTGATCTATCAAATCGGGAACAGACTCGACTACAAAAGCTTGATAAGCAAAGACAGATGCGTACAACGTGAAGCTTTGGCTAAAATAGTTATTGAATATTAAAAATCTCTTGTTCTTGCACTTACAAAACGTAATATTGACGTTCCTGTGCATTTACCTCAAAATATTATCAATTTTAACAGCATAAGTTTAACAACCAAATCGTTTTATTTGGTTCAAATGGCTCTGAGCACTATGGGACTTAACAGCTATGGTCATCAGTCCCCTAGAACTTAGAACTACTTAAATTTAACTAACCTAAGGACATCACACAACACCCAGTCATCACGAGGCAGAGAAAATCCCTGACCCCGCCGGGAACCGAACCCGGGAACCCGGGCGCGGGAAGCGAGAACGCTACCGCACGACCACGAGCTGCTCGTTTTATTTCTCAGCCCTTCTCATTACGGAGCTATTGTGATCTTAAGGATCTAGATCGAGTAGTAACCGTAATTAGTTTTTGCATAACGTCTGCAAAAGTCTTTTTCTTTTCATTATCCTCATGGATAGTGTTAGTGGAACTGCCGACTAGGCAGGTGACAGAAAGCGACGGGATACTGATACTCTTGTGCAGTGCACACGTGTTTTAGTTACATGGCTTCTGTAGGCCAGTTTGGGTCTGTTTCCCGATTTGATTGACTGCAAGCGTCCTACATCAAATTCTTCGTCTCGACTTCCTCGAAACGACTATTGTACGCTTTTGGCGAAACAAGCGCTGTATCATTTGAGAGACACAGAGCTGAGCGAGGCTTCACTACTACAAGCCCCATGTCATCACAAGGCAGCTCGAGACCGACGAGATGACAGACCTCAGCTCAGCAAACAAAATGCGTTTCTAAACCGGTTAACCCGCAGCTGGGCGTGTACTTACTAGCGAGAACTGCATCTGCTACTGGTATCTGCTATTATGAAGTCTTACTGATTAACAGTACTACAGCAAAATTTAATACTCGGTATAAAGAGTACATTTAGTCTCTTCTGTTTAACAGTCCTCATTTGAAACAAGAAGTGGTGCCTTATGCAACTGATAATCATTTTGGCACGATTTTTATTTTATTGTACCCCAGTACAGCTGTAACAACTTATAAGTAGGCTTATAGACTCCCGGTCATTGTAGGACTAATAGCAGTAAGACTCGATAATAGCGGATTCCAGTAGAAGATGCAATCCTTGTTTGTACGTACACACCTAGTTACGAGTTAACAGGTGCAGAAACGTAGTACGTCTGGCGAGTTGAGCGAGCGAGCGCAGGCCTACCTTCGTGACGCACGCGCCGCGGTCTGTCTTTCTCGTGGGCCTCGAAGGCGCCTGTGCATAGATAAAGTTTTGCGCCATAATCTAGCAATGAAATTAAAAAATAAAATAAATTTTTCACACTTTGTCAGTGTATGCTTCAGTATATTAATGTTAAAACTGTTAAATTTCGGAATGATCAGATGAACAAGTTTGCTAAAAATATTATTTTGAGAAAAAAATAAGTGGCGCTAAATAATAAAGCTAGAAAGCCAAAAATTGTGCAGAGTATACTAATGTATGTCAAAATCAAAAATTAGAAGTTCAACTTGATCAGTAAAATATTTTTGCCAAAATCAGCAGTTTTACGAAAATTTGATGGCGCTAAATATTAGGCTTAGAAAGATGAAAATTTATATGTAGCCACAGTTTTATATAAAAACATTAACTATGTGATACAATTAAGTTACCTCTATTAGTTTTCAAGTAATTTACTAAAAACCAAATTTATACCAGAAACATCCTTATTCATAACAAATTAAGTATCATTTGTATTTATGATAGAAAGTTCTAATTAGTGGACTTCATTTCATTCATTAAATAATAAACTTGTACCAAGTTTCAAGACTTTAGTGTAAATAACAATCAGTACAAGGAACCTTAAAGAGATGGTTCACAGGTCACGCTCCACTGTAGGTTCCGTTCTCAAAATTCTAGCTGGCAAAGCTTAAATGCAGTAGAGCTATGACCTTTTTCTGTACATAACGCAAAATTAAGTTTAATTACACAAACATTATGATGATTGTAAATTCTTACCCTACTAATTAATACGTGTTTGACAAAGCAGCCATTTAGATGTTGCTACCTGTGCCTACTGCAGTTGATAGCAAAGGTTCCGTCCGGTGGTCAGATGCGCCCATAGTATAAATATGGCCAGAGAGGCAGTGAAGTAGATACTACGCATAGAGTAGTCAATCTGTCCACGTCAGTCAAACGTTGGCGTATGCTGTGTCTGGGTGACGTCACAGCCAGACAGATGCCGAACACGTTTTCGGTAAAAGTAGGAAGTGAACTTGCGAGGACTGTACACCCTGTTGGACTGCTTACAATTCAAAGAGACACTTCGCACTGAGCTATCAATCTGTCTGCATCAGTCAAACGCCGGCGTAGGCTGTCTCGGATGACGTCACAGGCGGGCAGCTATCAAACGCGTTTTCGATTAGTAGTAGGAAGTGAACTCATGGGGACTGCGCAACGTCCTGGATCTCTTAGATTTCACGGAAGTAATTGCCTCTATGCCGACCGTAATGTTTACAGAACCTTGTGGCAAATGGTCAGATTATTTTCCACTTTTGTTACGAGAAATTAGAACAGGAATATGAAAGGAATACACTTGTGTCTTTATTTACACCAATACTACTCCATTGGGAGGGTCTTTTCCATGCTGGATAACGTTGGACAGGGCTTCAGTCATTCCCACATTTCAGGGGAAGTTTCACACTACTGCCACAAAGTCTCACCACTGCTGCTCCGCCGACTGCCCCATCTGGACAGGGCGAGACTGCACTGTGCTGTGTTGCACCCCAAAGCTACCATCAAACTGTCCTTAGCACCCACTGCCACACATACAATGCATCACTACAGAAAGGCTGCTGCTAGCTGCATGTCTGAACCAGTCAGTGCTGCATCATCAGTTAGGAATGTGGATAATTCAAAAAATGGTTCAAATGGCTCTGAGCACTATGGGACTTAACTTCTGAGGTCATCAGTCCCCTAGAACTTAGAACTACTTAAACCTAACCTACCTAAGGACATCACACACATCCATGCCCGAGGCAGGATTCGAACCGTCACGCGGTTCCAGACTGAAGCGCCTTTAACCGCACGGCTACACCGGCCGGCTGTGGATAATTGTTTGTCACAGCTTGTAGTCTGCAAGCAGTATACCCCTCCCATATCTGAATACATTACTTTGCACTTAGGAACTATAAGATATTGTATTGTGCTATGTATTGGACCTCTTCTGCTACTGGTGCGACCATAGTCTATTCATTGCGTCCAGTTTCATACAGCATTCACCTGGCACAGTACCATTAAGAGGTCTTTCTTTTGAATTTTTTGATGTGCAAAACCATACACCCCTTACTCTATTTGACAGTGGAATATGGACGTTAGCTTTGTGAAACATTAATGTTTGAGTTTATAGAACATATAGTTTTGATGATGGTTTAATACAATCCTGCAGTCCTTAGATCCATATTTTAAAGTAAAATCAGTCAGACAGTTCTACACAGATCTGCTGGAAATGCCCCAACAGAAAAGCATATAACTACTTTTAAGCACAAACTTCCCTCTATGACGTGAATAACAAAATAATATTGCTAGTAACTCTCCAACTCAATAACAAATCTGGATTTATATTCCATATTCTGTTCACATGACGAGTATGAAGCTGTATCGAAGACAGTATCAACATAGACACATATATTTAATGCCATCAAAGGTCACGAACGAACATAGCGAGTTCTCCCCACCGTTAAGGACAACATGCTATTTGCAAGGTCTTTACTTTAATTTTTTATTATGTGCGATAAATAAATAATACATAAGTTCTAGGTAAAACTCTCGAGCACGAATATGTCAACAAATTAGGTATTTTCCGATCCGACAGAAGTGTCACTTAAGCGGGCAATATTTCCGCGAGTGCCGCCTCCGATTTCATGTTAAGCACAAAATGCGGGTTTTGGTGCCAGCATTGCTGCAAGAAGCTGACCCTACCTTCCCCTCACCGCTCCTCACCCCACAGGAGCCTGATGCGCGGGCACGGTCGTTCCCGACAGCCACAGCGCCAATCGCAAACTTATCTTGGACAAATTGTACATGAACAACTGACACATAAACAAACGTTTCCAAGGGATTTCAAAATAATTCCTGATGAATTGCAAGGGTGCTTGTACGGGAAAATGTACTATAATAGTTCATACAGACATGTGGGTCCGTGTGTCTCAGTTGGTAGAGTACCAGTGGTTGTAACAGCTGTAGCAGACTCAATAGACTGAAACAGTAGGTCCCATGGTGAATTCAGTAAGGTGGTAGCAGAAGATTTATGCTGTAGACTGCAACGGATCCCCAACTAGCTGTAGTTGTAGATTCATTACTGTGAAGTCTGAGCCAGCTGTACCACAGCATCCACACACTGTTTTGATAACAGCATTAACTAACACTCGTTTTCGCTGTACGTATACCTTGGTTTGACGGAAATTTGATATTGATGCAGACAAACTGTTTAAGCGCAAACATGATTCCTATAAACAGAATCAGATCTGTTGTCAAGCCTAGCACTGCATTTTTAAATGATCCCTCTCGTAATATGTTAGTGATTTACGTTATGCATAAAACATTTAACATTTCTAGTGTATTTCTAAATGGCGTCAGATGTGACAGATCTGAAGATGTGAACATGCTTGTAACTTACTTGCGAGGTAGTGTGACTTCTATTAGCAAGTGTATGTGCTCCCATAGGATATCTAAGTCATTTCCTGGTGAATGCCTGTGTGATTCGTCAATCAAGGGTGCGTGCACAAAGGTCTTCCCGCTGTAAGTGAGTGTCATGAGGTGTGATGTGAAACGACCATAAGTATGATCTCGGGGGAATTCTACAATCCTACTAGGATATAGGACATTGAAATATGTTTGACTGCAGTGAAACAGTTTAGATAATTGTTGTACTTAGAATTATTGAAGGCCATGAGGAATTTGATTTTTATGAAGGCTACTCTGAAATACTTTGGACAAAGTTTGGACTTTGAGTCTTCTGTATAAAGTGAGAATTTGGTGGGAAATTTGACAATCTGTATGCTTCACAGTAGAGACTACAGAACGTTTCACCCCATATGTCTATATATTTCAGCAAAAATTCTAAGAAAATGCCCTCCAAAACTGTAAATACACTCCTGGAAATGGAAAAAAGAACACATTGACACCGGTGTGTCAGACCCACCATACTTGCTCCGGACACTGCGAGAGGGCTGTACAAGCAATGATCACACGCACGGCACAGCGGACACACCAGGAACCCCGGTGTTGGCCGTCGAATGGCGCTAGCTGCGCAGCATTTGTGCACCGTCGCCGTCAGTGTCAGCCAGTTTGCCGTGGCATACGGAGCTCCATCGCAGTCTTTAACACTGGTAGCATGCCGCGACAGCGTGGACGTGAACCGTATGTGCAGTTGACGGACTTTGAGCGAGGGCGTATAGTGGGCATGCGGGAGGCCGGGTGGACGTACCCCCGAATTGCTCAACACGTGGGGCGTGAGGTCTCCACAGTACATCGATGTTGTCGCCAGTGGTCGGCGGAAGGTGCACGTGCCCGTCGACCTGGGACCGGACCGCAGCGACGTACGGATGCACGCCAAGACCGTAGGATCCTACGCAGTGCCGTAGGGGACCGCACCGCCACTTCCCAGCAAATTAGGGACACTGTTGCTCCTGGGGTATCGGCGAGGACCATTCGCAACCGTCTCCATGAAGCTGGGCTACGGTCCCGCACACCGTTAGGCCGTCTTCCGCTTACGCCCCAACATCGTGCAGCCCGCCTCCAGTGGTGTCGCGACAGGCGTGAATGGAGGGACGAATGGAGACGTGTCGTCTTCAGCGATGAGAGTCGCTTCTGCCTTGGTGCCAATGATGGTCGTATGCGTGTTTGGCGCCGTGCAGGTGAGCGCCACAATCAGGACTGCATACGACCGAGGCACACAGGGCCAACACCCGGCATCATGGTGTGGGGAGCGATCTCCTACACTGGCCGTACACCTCTGGTGATCGTCGAGGGCACACTGAATAGTGCACGGTACATCCAAACCGTCATCGAACCCATCGTTCTACCATTGCTAGACCGGCAAGGGAACTAGCTGTTCCAACAGGACAATGCACGTCCACATGTATCCCGTGCCACCCAACGTGCTCTAGAAGGTGCAAGTCAACTACCCTGGCTAGCAAGATCTCCGGATCTGTCCCCCATTGAGCATGTTTGGGACTGGATGAAGCATCGTCTCACACGGTCTGCACGTCCAGCACGAACGCTGGTCCAACTGAGGCACTAGGTGGAAATGGCATGGTAAACCGTTCCACAGGACTACATCCAGCATCTCTACGATCGTCTCCATGGGAGAATAGCAGCCTGCATTGCTGCGAAAGGTGGATATACACTGTACTAGTGCCGACATTGTGCATGCTCTGTTGCCTGTGTCTATGTGCCTGTGGTTCTGTCAGTGTGATCATGTGATGTATCTGACCCCAGGAATGTGTAAATAAAGTTTCGCCTTCCTGGGACAATGAATTCACGGTGTTCTTATTTCAATTTCCAGGAGTGTAAGATGTCTAACATTAATTCAGTGTGTATGGTGAGAAATCCCAGGTAGTAATACTGATCGAACGGGTGCAGTCTGCATGGTTCTAAGTTTAGATTCAAGATGGTGATCCAAGATGGTGATCTATGATGTCATCAATGAAATCAGAATCCAAGATGGCGATCCAATATGATAGATGTGGGCATATGGATGATGCCTGCAATGTTATCAACCCAAAATACTTCTTTCATTTTTGGTGGCACTACAGTGGTTTACTTGCACCACTCATCCTCAGCATGTAGGCTTACTAACCATCAAGCGATCCTGCCACTTGTGCTCTCTAGATCATATGGATGATGCCTGCAATGTTATCAACCCAAAATACTTCTTTCATTTTTGGTGGCACTACAGTGGTTTACTTGCACCACTCATCCTCAGCATGTAGGCTTACTAACCATCAAGCGATCCTGCCACTTGTGCTCTGTAGATCATAATGAAAGGCTGATCATGATCATGAATCTTCAGTGGGACTATACCACTTCCAGTCAGAAAAAGTAATTCATACAGTCGGTTTTAAGTACTAAACTGTTCCTCTCTACCAATATTTATTATTTATTGTTTGTGTATGAGTGTTTTTTCACAGTTTTATTTTATTTCATCCTCAGCACAACAGCTCCCTGACATACCTGATACAGAGCTTGATACATCTCAGCAACAGTAAAAATCAGTCAGCATACAGACCGAATCTATGATGCACTTGATATATCAGAGTAGGACACAGAATTGTGTACAGACTTTGAGTTCCCAATATATCCAACATATACACCGATCATCAATCCGCCATCATTGCATGGTGCACCTGATACATCAGAACAGAAATGAGTTCAGCGTGCGAAACTGTTTCCAGACTTCGAGTTTTCGCTATCACCAACATCTGCACCACTCATCAAGCTACTACCACACTGCAATGCAACTATGGACGTGGTGTTACGGTAGTCACTGAAGTGTACAAGTTGAATGTGAATGACAATAATTGTGTAGTCATAGGCATCTCCTCAAGTCATGAGTTAAAAATAATGGTAATTTTTAAAAATCAAAGATTTAGTGGCATGAAAGTAGTGCATTCAGACTATGTATGGTATGGCATGAAATTAGTGCATTCAGACTACGAATGGTATCATATATGTCAGAATTCAACGCAAATAACTACTGTGTTCGAAGCTCAAACATCTGAAACGTTACTAAATTGTCATACAATGTGGGTTGAGGAATATCCAAGAGCAGTGGAAACATACAACAATGAGAATATCACATGTGCATTCATTTTCAGGAATCTACATTCAGAAAATTGATGTGTGTTAGTTCAGCCATCGAGAGCTTGGTGTAAAAATATGTTGAATGGTGCCCCTAAGTACGTCATAAAGTTCTTTGGACATGTTTGGCATGCGCTTACAAAGGTTATATAGTAGAGCACTTCAGAGGACTTTGCTAAAAAATTTTGATGCATACTGTGCCCTTAGCCCATCTTTGGTGTACACCTGTGTCTGTATGGCATGTGTTCATTTTACATCCGAGACCCAAAAACTCTACAATCTGCAACCAATTAGCCTATTCTCATCAGGCCAACAAGCTTCCTGTTTTGATGAATTATGCAATAAGGATTATCAGTTGCAATCTAGATGTGTCAAAATCGTGTTCTAAATTATAGCCATTCACCAAGTAGATGAAACTGTTCGTGTCCATATACAATGAGGTGGCAAATGTCATGGGATACCACCTAATACTGTGTTGGACCTCCTTTGGCCTAACATAGTGCAGCAGCTAGATGTGGCATGCGGCCTCTATAGCTGTCCATACTTTTGAAAGTGTTGCTGGTGCAGGATATTGTGCTTGAACTAACCTCTCAATTACATCCCTTAAATGTTTAATGGGATTTATGTCGTGTGGCCTGAGTGGCAAAAGTGTTTGCTGAAATTATGCAGAATGTTCTTCCAACAACTAGTGAACAACTGTGTTCCGATAACATGACATTGTCGTTTGGAAACATGAAGTTCATGAATGGCTGCAAATGGTCACCCAAGCAGCTGAACATTGTGGAGACACTACCAGCTTGCGCAGTGCCTTCTTGACATGGCATTGTGGGGTCTGTGCCACACTCGAACCCTGCCATCAGCTCTTACCAATTAAAATCAGAACTCGTCTAACGAGGCCACAGTTTTCCAGTTGTCTAGGGTCCAACTGACATGTCATAAGCCCAGGAGATGCGCTGCGGGCAACATCACCGTGTTGGCAAGGGCTCTTTTGTCGGCCGTCTGCTGCCAAAGCTAATTAACGGCACATTTCATCACACTGTCCTAACGGATAGTTTTGCTGTATGTCCCACATTGATTTCTGCAGTTATTTCATGCAGCATTGCTTGTCTGTTATCACTGACAAATCAACACAAATAGCACTGTTCTTGGTCGTTAAGTGAAGGCCATCTGCCACTGTGTTGTCCGTGGTGAGAGGTAATGCCTGAAATTTGGCATTCTCGGCACAATCTTGGCACTGTGGATCTCAGAACATTAAATTTCCTATTCTATATTGGATTGTGCCATGCGTATAGCTTCAACTGCTGTTCTGCATTCAGAGTCTGTTAATTCCCAACGATTCATTAAATTATCAGCAAGACCTATTTCTACAGATTCTTTAATTACAGAGTCCCAGAAGCTGGAAACCGGTGCTAAGATTTTGGTATTATTGTACTCCATTGAATGTCCCATGGAAATGCAGTGTTCTGCTACTGCTGATTTTAAAGGTTGCTGCAGACACAGGCGCAGAATCGTGATAACGGCTTTCAGCTGGATAAAAATTGGAATCAGATTATTAAAATTATGCGGGCACAATGGAATCGACATGCTCAGTCAATACTCAGTGATTAGATTGTTCTTAGTTCACCACTGAGAACAGCACACACAACTTGGCTACCTCACGCATGTCACCTCCTAACGCATGTGGCGTAAACTGCCAGTACGATCTGCATGCATGGAATTCGCTATAAATACCATGACTGCATCAGGTCTCTTCAGTACTTTGTCTACTCACTCGAGGATAGCTGGACGTCTCTGGCCTGAAATATCGAGGCAGAATGTTGATGGGATCCGGCTGCAAACCCGAAAATTACTGGAAGAAGATTTACACCGGGAAAATTTCATAAGTCACATTGAGAACCTGTTTGTCTCAGTAAGCACTTCCATATGTACTGGATCCTGGCTACCACAATTAAGTCAGGTGCTTTTCTAGGTCATCACTCAGAGTAAACAAGTTGAGGATTGTGTAACAAAAATGTTATTTTTGCTTGTGTTTACTCAGTTGGGAGAATAGCAAGTGGGGCATGTTGTTGATCCAGACATAGTACTGTTCATCATCCTTGGAGAATAGCAACGAATCTATGTGCTCTGTGTGCTGACCAGCTACTTTTGAAAAGTAATAGGGTCCTACGACTTAATGCTTTACATCTTTTTAGTCTTCTTCGGCTTACTTTCATCTACCTTCAGTTCATAAACGTAAACTGAATAATTCCAATTCTGCCTTTCAAATTTTGGTAGGTCCTGGAGTTTAATTGGAAATTATGTGTTGTTGAAGTTATAATGCTCACAAACATTAGATATTTGGTATGTAGTCATACGCCTTCCACATTTTGGGTAATTTTCATCACAAAACAGAAGCGACAATGCAAAGTCGAATTCATCACCTTCTTCAAGATACTGGGCATTAATACATGTCTGTTTACCAGCAATATCCTTAGAAATAGGAAACATCAGTAACGCCCACCAGTTACTGGATCATAAACATGTGAATATACTTCAAGGGGGAATACACAGTCAAGTGCCTCATCAGACCCTCTTTCCTACATTTTAGAAAAATGGTCCAGTATGACACTCATGACAAAAATTATGAACTAATCTGCGGTTGGTTCACCTATGCATCACTCCATTTTCCTCCCAAACATAGATATAGTTTTTTCTTCTTCATCATCAGAACCTTCTTCTTTTGGGGGGGGGGGGGGGGGATGAGCTCACAGCATAGAACTGCACTGCATTTTATGGTGGGATGCTGCAGGTTGTTAAAAATTCTGGGAAGCCCCCATTCCAGAATGGATAAATTCGTGTTAAGGAAAGTGCCGAGGTCGTGGGTGCAGCTGCTGCTAGGTATAGGATGAGGCGACAGCCAATGTTGAGGTGTATAAGAGTGTCCAAGATGATTTGATGTCCAACACTGACAAGGTCCAAGGCGTGGTGAAAGAATCATCAACAGACAGATTGGACTGGAGTGAGAGCAGTGAACTCATCGTCGATGGGCCCAGCCGAGGGAATTGTGATAAATGCATTATTGGGTCTTAGACATGGTATTGTTGAAAGTCCACCTCCAGGTGGTTCCAGTATTCCTGCACAGGAAGAAAATGCAATGACACTGATAAGTTTCATGTGTAATGATTCCACAAAAAGCACACTAGACATCTGCAGGTGCCCATAATTATATCTAGTACTTATTATAGAAAATCACTGACCTCTCATCTATTAGTCTACTGCCCATCACAATATCAATATAAAGTAAATCTATAAAAAAAATACCATAAGAAATGCACACAAGTGTAAAATTATTATTATTATTGTAGATGAGAAAAAATGAATTAGTACGACTTATTACATATCTACCCCTCAACTGCTGGGGTCGTACCCCACCCCACGAACTCTCACTGGAGAAATGCATCATGCCTTGGGAGGGGATGAAAAATGCGTCACTTCATTGGATCTAAGCAGCTGTAACATCAACCTCAGTTCTCCATAGCCATATCATCATCAACAGCACCTAGAAAGAAACAAAAAAAGATCTCATAATCAAAAGAAGGAATATCAGTTACTACATACATACACATTTGTCAGTAGTAGGTTTTAATCCCTATAAATTCATACTAGAGAAAGGCAGCATGGCCTGTGATGGCTAAATCTCAGAGATTTGTGTCAAGGGTATGGAAATCTTAGTAACCGCAGCATCTAGCCTATGACACACCTCCATAATACACTACTGGCCATTAAAATTGCTACACCAAGAAGAAACGCAAATGATAAACATGTATTCATTGGACAAATATACTATACTATAACTGACAAGTGATTACACTTTCACCAATTTGGGTGCATAGATCCTGAGAAAACAGCACCCGGAACAACCACTTCTGGCCGTAATAACGGCCTTGATACGCCTGGACATTGAGTCAAACAGAGCTTGGATGGTGTGTACAGGTACAGCTGCCCATGCAGCTTCAACACGATACCACAGTTCATCAAGAATAGTGACTGGCGTATTGTGACGAGCCAGTTGCTCGGCCACCATTGACCAGACGTTTTCAATTGGTGAGAGATCTGGAGAATGTGCTGGCCAGGACAGCAGTCGAACATTTTCTGTATCCAGAAAGGCCCGTACAGGACCTGCAACATGCGGTCGTGCATTATCCTGCTGAAATGTAGGGTTTTGCAGAGATCGAAAGATGGGTAGAGCCATGGGTCGTAACACATCTGAAATGTAATGTCCACTGTTCAAATTGCCATCAATGTGAAAAGAGGTGACCGAGACATATAACCAATGGCACCCCATACCATCACGCCGGGTGATACGCCAGTATGCCGACGACGAATACACGCTTCCAATCTGCATTCACCGCGATGTCGCCAAACACGGGTGTGACTTTCATGATGCTCTAAACAGAACCTGGATTCATCCTAAAAAATTACGTTTTGCCATTTGTGCACCCAGGTTCGTCGCTGAGTACACCATCGCAGGCGCTCCTGTCTGTGATGGAGCGTCAAGGGTAACCGCAGCCATGGTCTCCGAGCTAATAGTCCATGCTGCTGCAAACGTCGTCAAACAGTTTGTGCAGATGGTTGTTGTCTTGCCAACGTCCCCATCTGTTGACTCAGGGATCGAAACTTGGCTGCTAGATCCGCGACAGCCATGCGGATAAGATGCCTGTCATCTCGACTGCTAGTGATACAAGGCCGTTGGGATCCAGCAAGGCGTTTCGTATTACCCTCCTGAACCCACCGATACCATATTCTGCTAACAGTCATTGGATCTGAACCACCGCGAGCATCAATGTCGCGATACGATAAACCGCAGTCGCGACAGGTTACAATCCGACCTTTATCAAAGTCGGAAACGTGATGGTATGCATTTCTCCTCCTTACATTAGACATGACAACAACGTTTCACCAGGCAACGCCGGTCAACTACTGTTTATGTATCAGAAATCGGTTAGAAACTTTCCTCATGTCAGCACGTTGTAGGTGTCGCCACCGGCGCCAATCGTGTGTGAATGTTCTGAAAAGCTGCCGGTTAAATTTCGCGTCTGTAGCACGTCATCTTCATGGTGTAGCAATTTTAATGGTCAGTAGTGTATCAGGTAACGAGCGGGAACCGTCCATTCTGATTAGCTGACCTTACTGACTGCCAATCAGAATACTAGCTCGTAATCATACTCACGCCAAAACTGGTCTGCACCAATCCTTATACACAGACGCATTTGTGTCAATCTGACGTAAAAATATTATGGTAATGTTTAATGAACAAAAACGAAAAGACAATAATTCTGGAAATATTCTTTAGATACAGATTTTACTGCATCTGGCTTTCTGGCTGCTCTGTTACAATAGCAATCACACCTAGACATGCGTCATTAGCAAAGTGGGTAAATCCAATAGGATCATTTCTCCCACGACAGGCTTGTGTAACTCTTGCACGTTACTTAAGACTGTATATAACGCAATATTGAAATTTAACGATTGTCCCACATACACACTGTCATTTGCTCATAGGCTCATATAACAAATAATCAAATAAATATTGATTTTAACAGCTCTTTCTGAAGTTTATCTAGATTTCGTACTACGAAAATTGTAAGGTATTTTAAATTTTTAAATTAAATTTCAGTTAAATTATTCTGTACCTTGATACTTCAGGTGAATATTTCAATCGATAAACAAAAACAAGTCATAAATGTTCCCTGGTGAATTTCGTTTCTAAAGTGTAGTCTTTCTAACTTTAAAGTAAATTTTTCTATCTCCGAAAATATTCCTGCTAGAAAACTGAGCTTTTCACACCACCTTTCTATTAATAACAAAGTGCACTATACAAATTTTGAAAGCAATTACACGAAAACTACTATCCTTTATTTAGATTCTTATATGTGGTGAATGTACGTCTTCAGTAAGAGACATTGAATAGCTCTCCCACGGCAGGCAGTGACATATGCATGTGTGTCTCTAGGGTAGGGCGCTAGATGTCAGCCCCCGAAGCGACTCTACACACCCCCTAAAAACCTAATATTTCTTTAATTACATTTTATGGTTCTTACTGCGTCCAAGAGTTGAATCTTTTGACTACCACGACACTCTTAATGAAACTTTGTTTTCCTCAATTAATCAAATATCTAAAGTACTTAACAGTATTATATACAAATACATCGAATATCAAAAACTAGTACTGAATAGCATACAGAATTATTATACAAAATTAATTTACAAAAAATGTCCATCTTTTTCCAAACTCACCTTTTTGTCACAAAATTATACTCTTGAATATTTTTCTCAAAACTGAATTAGCAAATTATTTACATTGAACTTTTTCTTTCAAAATTGAAATCAAATATTTAATGATTCAACAAAAGTTTGTGCTGTTTGTTGAGAAACCGGTCTGCTGACCACCTACGACAAGGATAGGAGGGCGGAGCATTGTTACCTCAGTCGTCTCGTCAGTCAACAAGTCTGTATAAGAGATGGTATCGTTATGAGTCCATACAAGGGCCTGCACAGGAATGAGAAGACCAGCTAAGGACGCTGTCAATGGTTTAACCAAGAAACTGCTGGAAAGCAGTTCTGCTTCTTCCTCACGCCAGGGGAAAAAAAAAGAAGAGGGAAGCATTGTTGCCGCAATGTTCACAACACTCAACAGGTCAGTAACCCATTGGTAGTGCTGAGTGGCAAAACAAGGAATTGCAATGGGTAGATAGAAAAGTGTTCCTTCCCCACTCCCAAAGGGGGGGGGGGGGGAGGGTAAGCAAGGGCGCATAGATTAAAGAGACAGGTAGGCCACCGGTTTACGAGAACGAAAATTGAAGGAATAAACCGATCAGCTGGGCACGCTGCGGGTGCTAACCTGCTAACCGCAATGTGCAAGGCACACGGTCCTGGAGCAATAAGACAGGATGGAGAATAGGGTAGTCCAATGTAGTTACAACAATTTTAGACTGCTTTCTGAATCTATCTCTTTAAATCACTAATGTTTCTTAATCCAAATAGTTTATGTGGTTTCACATACTGCAGTCTATAGCCATTTGCAAACGGCTTCTCTATAACTCTAAAGGGTCCTACATACTCGTCTGTAAATTTCTTTGCTTCAGCCATAAGTTTCTTAGAATTTTCCTTAGTCTTTACTAGCACTAGGTCACCAGTCTGAAAGCTTGTTGGACTAGCTCTTGCATCATGTTTTCTTTTTCTTTCCAACACCTTTTTTCTAGTATTGGCATAAGCTACCTTCTTCTTTTCCTTCATAGCCAATTCTGTAATTTTAGAGAATTCTACTAAATCAAATAGGATGTTGTTAGGTCTAATCCCTCCCATCAATTCTATTGGAACAAAACCTGTGGCTTCATGTTTTAAATTATTAATTACTTCCTCAAAGTACCCCAAGTAATTATTCCATGCTGAGTGCTTCTTATGACAGTATGTCCTACAGAGACGCTTACGTTCTTTCATTATTCTTTCCCATATGTTTCCCTGTTGAAAATAGGACTAAATTTTGATGTGCTTTATGTTTTTCTTACTTAAACACTCTTCAAAACACTTAGATACAAACTGTGGACCATTATCTGACAAAATAGCTTTTGGCAGACCAGTGTTGACAAAATAGCTTTTCTCTAATTTAGTTACAATTACCTTAGAGTTAGCCTTCTTAAGCTGATAAAATTTCACATATTTTGTAAATCCATCTACCAGTATGGACACACACTCAAAACCTCCTTTTGAAACTGGTTGTGGGCCGAAAAGATCTATTGGTACTAAATATAGTTTGTTTTTGGTTTCCACAGAGTGCATCTGTCCCTGTATAATTCTGTTACTAGCTCATACTTTTTGACCCCTGTCAATGTATTCCAGCCTCTTCTGCACTCTGCACCACATGTTGTTAAGTGTTACAACTTCACTTAGCTTGGCAATGCATTTACGTGCTCCATAATGCCCATAATTATTATGTACAAAATCAATTAACAAATCCACAAGTATGCCTACCCTTGTTAGTGTTCTTTCTCTTCCTAAAATGAATATCTTTGTAAACATGGAAACATTGTGTTGGATTTGGAAAATCAGTGTGACCTATTCTACTTTTCACCCATTTAAGATTATCGTCCTGATTCTTTTCTCGTCTAAGGTTCTTACAGATTCATTTAATTGGTACCTCTTCCTGTAGTTGAAAGACTGTGATCAATATCTCATCACAATTCCTGTTCGTTACAGGATCCACCCTTGTTCTTCATAGTTCACACTTCTGGATAGCACATCTGCCACTATGTTTTCAGCACTCTTTATACACTGCATCTCATAATTAAAATGTTGCAAATACATGGACCACCGCTTGAGTCTACCGCATTTGAGCTGACAGGTATTTAAATAAGTTAGAGCACCATGGTCCATAAAAATCAACACTTTATGTCCTGACAGATATTGCTCAAACTTTTGCAAACTGAAAATAATCGCTAAAGCTTCGAGTTCAGAGATGCTGTAATTTTTCTCCACTTGTTGTAATGATTGACTTGCAGATGTGATCGTTTTGTGCACCTGTTCTTCTCCAACCATCTCAGTCTGGAATAATTCTAACCCCAGACTGTAACCACAGGCAAGGTTTTGAAAAGTCAGGATGATTTAAAATCTGGCTGTTCACTAGTGCTTCCTTAAGTTTTTCAAAGACAGTTTGACATTCCGGGGTTCACTTATAAGGAATATTTTTCTTCAGCAGTTCCCTTAAACAAGGATCATTAAATGACTGCCCTGCCACAAATTTGCGATAAAATTCAAACAAACCAAACATTCCTTTTAGTTCCTTATGTGTGGTTTTTGCTGCATAGTCCCTAATATCGTTTATTTTACTTGGATCAGGCATAATTCCTTCACTGCTTAGTGTATGTCCCAGGAATTTAATCTCTTTTTTTGACAAATTCTGGCTTATCTAACTTCAATTTCGTCCCTCCCATTTTAATAGCATTTAACACATTGTCTAACAGCAAACAGTGCTCTTCCCAAGTGGGAGTCGAAATCAATACATCGTCCACGTAAACAATAATTCGCCTCAGTAGCTGATCACCTAAAACCTCAGACATTGTCCTGACAAATGCACAAGCACTTATATTCAACCCAAAAGGCACAGCCTTATACTGGTAACATCGTCCTTCAAACAGGAACACTGTATACTTTCTGCATTCCTTAGCCAGAGGTAGATTCCAGTATCCACACATAACATGCATAGAAGTAAAAAATTTAGTCCCTTTAAACTTCTGTAATATTTCTTCAATGTTTTCTGGCCTGTCACTTTCTGGTAAAACAATCTTATTCAACGCCCTAGCGTCTAAAACCAGCCTAATTGAGCTGTCCTTCTTAGGTACTACAATCAATGGGTTAGTGTATACACTAACAGCTTTTTCAATTATCTCCCAATTGAGCATTTTCTGTGTTAAGTCTTGAACAGCTTCCTTATGCACTTCTGGAATGGCAAATGATTTTTTGAAAAAATGTGCATCTTCTTTCATGGTTAAATAGTATTCGTAATTTCAAACTAATCCAGGCTGATCTGAAAGAACCTCACAATCTTTATTCAAAATTTGTCTTAAATTATCCTTTTGTATATCACTTAATTCAGTAAGTTCCTCTAGTTTTTTATCTATCCTGAGTCTGACATTTTCTAGTTTAGAAGGATCCACTTCCTCCTTTCACCATATTCATTATAGCCTTCGATCAATGTAGCCGCCCTGCAGTATCGTATTGGAATGACACTTTGTTCTTTGTTTACACTCTGTCTTTTTCCAATGAATGGAATAACTACAGGTTTTCCACTTATTCTTATAATTACATCATTGGACCCAAAATTTAGCCAGCTTTCATATTTATGCAAGAAGTCAGCACCTACCAATATTTCCACACTGAGTCTGTTTATAACTAGAAAATTCTGTTTTATGACTACCCTACTTACAGTTATGGGTAATAGGACGTCTTGTTCAACCATATTCTTAGTTTTTCCAGTAGCTACAATAATGTTTAGACCACTCACTGGCATTAAAACTATTTGTTTATTCTTTGGGGGAGCATTTACAAAATTCTGTGATACAGCACACACTTCCAAACCAGTATCAATTAGACAGGGAACTTTTTCTTCAAACATCATTACTTCAGTAATCTGTTGTCCTAACAAATTCTGCACCACTTCTCATCTGTCGAATCCCACCTCCCTTGTGGAAATCATACTTACATTTACTGGCTCCTCCTTTTGCTTATCATTAGTAGTGGCAGCTTCCACAAGTCTGCCCACTATTAACAACTTAAAATACTCCTCCAACTTCTCACCATGATTTTTCTCTGATTCTGCAACCCCTTCCATGGTAGTGTCAGAAATTTCTACACCACTTTCTTCTTCCCTTTCTTCTGATTCTCCATTCTCACTTTCGAAATTACTTCAATTAATTTACTCAAAACTTCCTTGACCCTTACTCCTGCATTAATTCCACAATTCATTGGTAGCCTCTCATCTGTTTCGCAGTGCTGATTCATCCTCATTTCCTGATCTGAATCTTCACTTAGATTTACTTGTTCCTTAATGTTCTGGTCCTTATGATCTTTATTTGCACTGTCTCTATCATATAATGCTACGTTATTTACTGGATATACCTTTAGTTTCTCCGTGTTACTCTCCTCTGTTCCCTTAGTGGCTAAATTGTTATTCCTATATGTTGTTTTGTAGGTGCCTTCCTTACAAAGAGTGTCTCTAGCAGGTTTAACCTGTAATGTTTTCGTCTGCGAGCACCAGCTTCATAGCAGACCACTAACAGTTTTCCTGCCAGGTGTTATTACTATGTCTAAGATGCCTGTCATTGGGCAGGCACCAACTCCCAGCCGGCAGGTGATGGCTGTTGTAATACTGAACACGTTCATTGAACCTATTACCACTAGTACCTCCTTGTCCTCTAAATCTACCTTTGTATCCATTACCTCTTTGGACGCTGATTCTGTTTAAATTGACTTCAGTTCTGTTATCATCCCTGTCTGACAGGAGGCCTATATTCTCTCCTGGCATTTTCTTCTTTCTTTAAAATACTTTCTACCCTTTCCAGATAGTGAATAAATCTATCAAGATTATCTGTAGAAGCTGAAATTATTTTGTTTCTCCAGTACAAAGGCAGCTTATTTTCTATCCCCATAATTTGTGCTCAGTTTCTACTTTTGCATTTAAATATGAAAAAGTAGTTACCCATTTATGTACAAATCTTTTAATGCCCTCTCTCTCTGGATCATACTTTTCCCCTGACCAAAATTTATTTAAAACCTCCATTTGTTTTCTTTTTCCCCAATACTCATCGAGAAAAGGCAGTTTGAACGCCACTGATTGGTCATATTTAGCTGAGGCAAAGTTTCCCCAAATTCTTGCCTCTCCCATAGAATTTGAAGTAATGAATTCTGTATTTTGTTTATCATTCCAAGATTTAGGCAAAACATCCTTAAAATCACTCCAAAATTCCTTTGGATGAACATTTTTACTAGGATCAAATCTCAAAAATTGCTGACGTGTTACATAGGCAATTTCAGATGATTCTACTACACCATTAGTTACTACACAGCCAGTGTGGTTGTTAACATTTTGCTCTACTCGGGTTAGTCTACCTTCATGCTCACACAATTGCTCATTCACACTGGTAATGAATTGCTGGGTATTAGTTTATATGTTAGTAATTTTACTCGCCACTTGCATACCCAACTTAGCATGCACATCTTCTCCATGTTTAACTTGACTTTCTACTGCAACATGGCTATCCTTACAGTGTTTTTCTGTATTCTGAATCTGTACATGAGGTTTATTTAGTTCTGAATTTACTTGCTCTTCCAATTGTTTGCTATCCTCAGCAACTTGCTTAATCTGAACAGTCAATTCATCTTTTACTGTTACCACAGCCTGGTTATATTCACATTTTATCTAATTAAGTTCATATTTCACATTATTACTGAACAAGGTCATATCATTTTTCCAAGTATCCTTCAAATTCGAAATTTTATCTTCCATCCTAGCTTTCATTTCTATTGGCAAGTTAGTAAACCCCTCATCAACTTCAGTATGTAACTCATTTATTTCAGAACTTAAGGAAGTTTTTATGTCACTACCCATTTTATTCATTTTAATGTCAACATTAGATCACATTTTATTAATTTTGGTGTCAATATCAGAACTTAATGAAGATTTTATACCTGGACCAATCACCTTTATATGTTTGAGAATATTCACAAACGTATCTGGAACACTATCTCTTGGTTCACAAGCCACAGATATTGGTTCATGCTTTATTTCTTTTACAGTTACGGGTATATTTTCGACTTCATCTCCCATCATGTTTTGTTCACTATCAGTACCACAATTAACATCCTGTGAATATGGCAAACTATTACTAACATTTGCTTGTGACACATCAAAACTGAAATTACCAATCATGGAATCATATGCATCTTTTACATTCCCCAAATCTACCCCCAGTCTCTCCTTTACTATCGCCTGATTGTTTTCAGTCATTTGCAAAGTTTCTTGGCACACACACACAAACTCCAAGTAGAACACTACCTATCTTTTTCTTCATGTTGTTGACATGGCAAGATGGTATTGTGTGTCCGTACACTAGGCTCTGCCCACATCGGTCCAGAATACGGGTCATCGCTTCTGCCATGGCTACCAACTGCTCCTACTCATCTGGTTTGTTTACTGCAGTAAGGCGGCACCTGTCGATAGTTGTCGGCACGTCGCATGCTACAGACCATCTGTTGCTCTCACTCCATGGTACACTTCACTAGTACCTTTGCACTCAAGTTCTTTGCTGCTGTGCTCCAACTACAATTAATTAGTACATGTGTCTGTTGTCCTACAATAGTTTTTTTTCACTCACGTGTGAACACTTTACGAAACCATACTATTGTTTTCCCGGCTGATAAAGCACCAATTGCGGCAGGTCAGGATTTAATTTCTCATGTCTATTTGTCATTGTCACTGAGCAGGCTGCAAATTAAAATTCACCTACTTCAGAATGGTGTCTGCCCAATGTCCCTTCACTCAGCAACATACACTCCTGGAAATGGAAAAAAGAACACATTGACACCGGTGTGTCAGACCCACCATACTTGCTCCGGACACTGCGAGAGGGCTGTACAAGCAATGATCACACGGACGGCACAGCGGACACACCAGGAACCCCGGTGTTGGCCGTCGAATGGCGCTAGCTGCGCAGCATTTGTGCACTGCCGCCGTCAGTGTCAGCCAGTTTGCGTGGCATACGGAGCTCCATTGCAGTCTTTAACACTGGTAGCATGCCGCGACAGTGTGGACGTGAACCGTATGTGCAGTTGACGGACTTTGAGCGAGGGCGTATAGTGGGAATGCGGGAGGCCGGGTGGACGTACCGCCAAATTGCTCAACACGTGGGGTGTGAGGTCTCCACATTACATCGATGTTGTCGCCAGTGGTCGGCGGAAGGTGCACGTGCCCGCCGACCTGGGACCAGACCACAGCGACGCACAAATGCACGCCAAGACCGTAGGATCCTACGCAGTGCCGTAGGGGACCGCACCGCCACTTCCCAGCAAATTAGGGACACTGTTGCTCCTGGGGTATCGGCGAGGACCATTCGCAACAGTCTCCATGAAGCTGGGCTACGGTCCCGCACACCGTTAGGCCGTCTTCCGCTCACGCCCCAACATCGTGCAGCCCGCCTCCAGTGGTGTCGCGACAGGCGTGAATTGAGGGACGAATGGAGACGTGTCGTCTTCAGTGATGAGAGTCGCTTCTGCCTTGGTGCAAATGATGGTCGTATACGTGTTTGGCGCCGTGCAGGTGAGCGCCACAATCAGGACTGCATACGACCGAGGCACACAGGGCCAACACCCGGCGTCATGGTGTGGGGAGCGATCTCCTACACTGGCCGTACACCTCTGGTGATCGTCGAGGGGACACTGAATAGTGCACGGTACATCCAAACCGTCATCGAACCCATCGTTCTACCATTCCTAGACCGGCAAGGGAACTTGCTGTTCCAACAGGACAATGCACGTCCGCATGTATCCCGTGCCACGCAACGTGCTCTAGAAGGTGTAAGTCAACTACCCTGGCCAGCAAGATCTCCGGATCTGTCCCCCATTGAGCATGTTTGGGACTGGATGAAGCATCGTCTCACACGGTCTGCACGTCCAGCACGAACGCTGGTCCAACTGAGGCACTAGGTGGAAATGGCATGGTAAGCCGTTCCACAGGACTACATCCAGCATCTCTACGATCGTCTCCATGGGAGAATAGCAGCCTGCATTGCTGCGAAAGGTGGATATACACTGTACTAGTGCCGACATTGTGCATGCTCTGTTGCCTGTGTCTATGTGCCTGTGGTTCTGTCAGTGTGATCATGTGATGTATCTGACTCGAGGAATGTGTCAATAAAGTTTCCCCTTCCTCGGACAATGAATTCACGGTGTTCTTATTTCAATTTCCAGGAGTGTAGATACTTACCAGATGATGTAAAAGCAGTGTTGATAAAAAACACCACCTAACATTTACAACTACTGTAGCTGCATAACTCTAGTTATGAAAGAAAATTCTGTAGAAATACTGTCATCCAATTTTATCAGGCAGTAAGAAAATGGATTGGCTTCTGGAAAAAAAATAATGTCCAAAATTTCCACACAGTAATGTTTACTTTCTCCTTGATAACCAAGGAAAAGAAACTATTCAGTCCACACTTAAACTATTGGCTATTTCCTTCCAGTTTACGATTCATAGACACATTTCACATACACAGCAGCCAGAAATCTATCCAAACCTGACCCAAACTAAACAACGTTTTCACAGTCATTAATTTCACCACTAATATGAGTTATTACATTCTGCCCTTCTTGTGGATTTATAAAAAAGAAACTGCTTGCCAAAAATGCTCAGTAGTTGAATACTGAAACATGCCATGCAGATTCTATGAAGGCCAATATTTCACACGCAAATATCTGTCCAACAGATTTAGTCAAAACCTCTGAAATTTCGCCAAGCAGTCCTCAACAACAACAACTGCTGTTGACTTGGCTCACCAATAACTCAAAAACAATCTTACACATTATTTTTACTGGCACTAGTAACATGACCATCCATGTTCAAAGCTAGCGAGTGACTTCCTTCTTCCAGCCTCAATCCCAATATAACTATCAGGTAATGAGTGGGAACCATTCTGATTGGCTAACCATACTAACTGCCAATCAGAATACTTGCTCATGATCATACTCACGTCAAAACTGGTCTGCACCAATCCTTATACACAGACACATTTGTGTCAATCTCACATACAAATATTATAGTAATGTTTAATAAACAAAAACAAAAGCACAATAATTCTGGAAATATTCTTTAGATACAGATTTTACTGCAGCTGACTTTCTGGCTGCTGTGTTACAATAGCAATCATACCTAGACATATGTCATCAGAAAAGTATGTAAATCCCCTAGGATCATTTTCCCATGACAGGCTTGCACATTACTCAAGACGGTATATAATGCAATATTGCAATTTGATAAATGTCCCACATACACACTCTCATTTACTGACAGGCTCACATAACACATAATAAAATAAATATTGATTTTAATAGATCTTTCTGAAGTTATTACTATGAACATTGTAAGGTATTTGAAATTTTTAAATTAAATTTCAGTTAAATAATTCTGTACCCTGATACTTCAGGTGAATATTTCAATCAATAACCAAAAACAAATGTTTCCAGGTGAATTTCCTGTCTTAAGTGTAGTTTTTCTAACTTTAAAGTAAATTTTTATATCTCTAAAAATATTCCCACTAGAAAACTGAGCTTTTCACACCTCCTTTCTATTAATAACAAAGTGCAGTATACAAATTTTGAAAGCAATTACACAAAAAATACTGTCCTTTATTTAGATTCTTGTAGGTGGTGAATGTACATGTTCAGTAAAAGACATTGAATAGCTTTCCTACAGCAGGCTTGCACGTGTCTCTCCAGGGTAGGCTGCTAGATGTCAGCCCCTGAGGTCACATACAGCAAGCTATCCTAAAACAAATGTTTGATGGAAAAACAACTTGCGATGCTACAGTACCAATCATGTTCTGAAGAGTGTTCTGTATAGTTGTGAGTGCATTATGTCAGAGTTAAGTGAATTCAAATGTGGGAAAATTTTTGTTGCTCTTTTGGTGGGTATTTCTGAAATGAATGTAAAAGATTCCGAAGTGTTTGTTATTTCAAGAGGCACCAAGATGTAGATGTATACTGCTTGCAGGGAAAGTGAAAAACATCATCTGTTAATTTAAAACATGGACGAAAATGTGTGCTGAATGATCATGACAGATGGCCATTAAAGAGGGTCATGAAAAAAATAAGTGGATAACAGCTGCAAAAGTCACTGCAAAACTGAATGTTGCACTCACGAACCCTGTCAGCACAAAAACAACACCAAGGGAGCTCCTGAAGCAGGAAACTGTAAAGCACACTGGAAATCCAAAACCACACATCAGTGATGCAACTGCCCACAACTGGAAAATGTGGTGGCAAAGCCATAAAACCTGGAATGTGTAGCAATGGAATGAGTTTTGTTTACACTGTTTTCTACTGCTTGCCGAGTTTATGTCAGAGTGAAACAAGGTGGAATCTAGGTGGTGATTTGGGCAGCCATATTGTGTAATTTCATGGTCCTCACAGTTACTCTGTAAGGTTGCATTACCTGAAAGTATTATGTGACCATTTTGGCTGATCAGGTCAATCCTGTAGTATAATGTTTGTTCCAAAATGGTGATGCTGCATTCCACGATGACAGGGCACCCATTCACACAGCTTGCGTCACCCAGGACTGGTTTTGGGAGCACAAATGTGAACTGTCACATCTCCCCTAGACACCAGAGTCACCAAATCTCAATATTATTCAGCCTTTGTAATCTACTTTGGAAACAAGGATGTATGATCATTATCCACCTCCATGATCATTATCTGAAGTTGTCACTATTTTGCAAGAAGAACTGGGTAAGATTCCCTTGAAAACCATGCAAGACCTATGCATTAAGGTGACAAAAGTAATGCTATACCTCTTAATATCATGTTGGATTACCTTTTACCTGGTGTAGTGCAGCAGCTTGACGTGGCATGGACTCAACAAGTTGTTGGAATTCCCCAGCAGAAATATTGACCCATGCTGTCTGCATAGTCATCCATAATTGTGACATTGTTGATGGTACAGGATTTTGTGCATGAACTAACCTCTCGATTATGCCCCATAAATGTTTGATATGATTCATGTCGGGTGATCTGGGTGGCCATATCATTCACGTGAATTGTCCAGAATGTTCTGACATGGTGCATTGTTACCCATAAAAATTCCATCATTTTTTGAGAACATGAATGGCTGCAAATGGTCTCCAAGTAGCTGGACATAACAATTTCTAGTCAATGATCAGTTCAGTTGGACCAGAGGATCCAGTCCATGCTACATAAACACAGCTGATGCCATTATGAAGCCACCGCCAGCTTGCATAGTGCCTTGTTGACAAGTTTTGTCCATGGAATTGTGGGGTCTGCAACACACTGAAACCCTGCCATCAGCTCTTACCAACTGAAATCGAGGCACATCTGACCAGTCCATGCTTTTCCAGTCATCAAGGGTCCAACTGCCATGTTACAAACATAGGAAATGGCTTGCAGGCAATGTCACGATGCTAGCAAAGGCAGTTATCTCAGCTATCTCTGCCATAGCCAATTAATGGCGCATTTCACCACACTGTCTTAACAGATAGTTTTCTTGTACATCCCATATTGATTTCTGCAGTTATTTCATGCAGTGTTGCTTGTCTGTTAGACTGACAACTCTACATAAGTGCCACTGTTCTTGGTCATTAAACAAAGGCCATCAGCCACTGTGATGCCTGTGGTGAGAGGTAATTCCCTTAAATTTTGTATTCTCGGTACACTCTTGACACTGTGGACCTCGGAATATTGAATTCCATAATGATTTCTATATTGGATTGTGCCATGCGTCTAGCTCCAACTGCCAGTCTGCATTCAAAGTCTGTTAATTCCCCTTGTGTGGCAATTATCATGTTGGAAACCTTTTGACGTGAATCATCTGAGTACGAATGACAGCTCCACCAATGCTCTCTCCTTTTATACCTTGTGTACGCAATACTGCCACCATCTGTGTATGTGCATACCGCTATCTCATGCCTAGGAGCTGTTTTGAATGCCAAAGTGTTTCCTACACCAATTTAGGTATCGTAATGAGTTGTCTTATTTGTGTTTCCATATTCTTGTCAAAGTCCTGGGAGCTCACACAAGGGACATGATGCACCCTAGGTATGCCTATAAATCACAACAGATGGTGTCATATAAGTACCATGCACAATTACACACACACACACACACACACACACACACAGAGAGAGAGAGAGAGAGAGAGAGAGAGAGAGAGAGAGAGAGAGAGAGAGAGAGAGAGAGACAGAGATAGAGAGAGAGAGAGATGGATTACATATTTATTTTTTACTCACCCTGATGTGCTGCTGCAGGTGGCCTGGACTGACCATTGTGTCAGCTTTGATTGTAAGTTACAGAGTGAGCACACTCTGTGAGCATACAGTCATAGGGCTTGACTGGGCCCCTTCCACCCCTTGGAAACATTCTACAATTACATTAGATAAGTATATTTTTACTTTACAAGTAGCGGAGTACTCAGTGTTACCAGGGAATGTATTTATTCCACTCTTCTATTAGTCCATCTCCTCCTTACCCCTCTCTCTCTTCATCTCCTCCTTCTTGTATCTTTCCACCTACTCTTCCCTTCTTCTCTCAGTGCATGTGCTCCTCCCCACTCTGTCCATCTGCTACTTCCCTCCCCCATCCACTTCCTACTCCCACCTCCCTCTCTGTCCATCACCTTGTTCACCTCTATCTCCTCCTACCCTTCTCTCTGTGTCCATCTCCTCCTACTCATCTCTTTCTGTCCCTCTCCTTCTCCCTCCTCTCTCTGTCCATCTCCTCCTCTTCTACCCCTCTCCTCTTCCTTCCTTTGACTGGGCATCTGCTCTTCCCCCCTTTCCATCTGTTCCTTTCTCCTTTGTCTACTTCTACAGCTACATACATACTCTGCAATCCACCATACGGGGCGTGGCACAGCGTACCTCATACCAAAACTAGCATCTTCTCTCCCTGTTCCACTCCCAAACAGAGTGAGGGAAGAATGACTGCCTATATGCCTCTGTACGACCCCTAATCTCTCTTATCTTTGTGGTCTTTCTGCTGGTTCTCTAAATATCCTCAGTAGCGATTCATGAAAAGAACATCTCCTTTCCTCCAGAGACTCCCACCCGAGTTCCTGAAGCATTTCCGTAACATTCACGTAATGATCAAACCTACAAGTAACAAATCTAGCAGCCTGCCTCTGAATTGCTTCTATGTCCTCCCTCAATCCAATCCGATAGGGATCCCAAACGTTCGAGCAGTACTCAAGAATAGGTCGTATTAGTGTTTTATAAGTGGTCTCCCTTTACAGATGAACCACATCTTCCCAAAATTCTACCAATGAACCGAAGATGACTATCCGCCTTCCCCACAACTGCCATTACATGCTTGTCCCTCTTCATATCTCTCTGCAATGTTACGCCCAAATATTTAATTGACGTTACTGTGTCAAGCGCTACACTACTAATGGATTATTCAAACATTACAGGATTCTTTTTCCTATTCATCTGCATTAATTTACATTTATCTATATTCAGAGTTAGCTGCCATTCTTTACACCAATCTCAAATCCTGTCCAAGTCATCTTTTATCCTCCTACAGTCACTCAATGACGACACCTTCTCGTACACCACAGCATCATCAGCAAACAGCCACACATTGCTATCCACCCTATCTAAAAGATCATTTATGTAGATAGAAAACAACAGCAGACCTACCACACTTCCCTGGGGCACTCCAGATGATACCCCCACCTCCAATGAACACTCACCATCAAGGACAACGTACTGGGTTGTGTTACTTAAGAAGTGTTCGAGCCACTCACATATTTGGGAACCAATCCCATATGCTCATACCTTAGTTAGGAGTCTGCAGTGGGGCACTGAGTTAAATGCTTTCCAGAAGTCAAGGAATATGGCATCCGTCTGATACCCTTCATCCATGGTTAGCAAGTTGTGTTTTGCAGGAGCAATGTTTTCTAAAGCCGTGCTGATGCATGGGCAGCAAATTCTCTGTCTCAAGGAAATTCATTGTATTCAAACTGAGAATATGTTCGAGAATCCTGCAACAAGCTGATGTTAAGGATATTCATCTGTAATTTTGAGGATCCATCCTTCTACCCTTCTTACATACAGGCGTCACCTGCGATTTTTTCCAGTCGCCCGGGACTTTACGTTGGGCAAGAGAGTCGCAAAAAATGCAAGCTAAGTAAGGGGCCAATGCAGTAGAGTACTCTCTGTAAAACTGAATTGGAATCCCATCAGGACCTGGCGATTTATTCATTTTCAACCCATTCAGCTGCTTCACAACCCCAGGGATGTCTATCACTATGTCCTCCATACAGGAATCTGTACAAGACTCAAACGGCGGTATGTTTGTACGATCCTCCTGCGTGAAAGATTTCTCAAATGCTAAATTTAAAATTTCAGCTTTCGTTTTGCTGTCTTCTATTGCCAGGCCAGACTGATCAGTGAGTGACTGGATGGAAGCCCTCGACCGGCTTACCGATTTTACATAAGACCAGAATTTCCTTGGGTTTTCAGCAAGATCTTTTGCTAAGGTATGACGGTGGTAGTGGTTGTATGCTTTGTGCATCACTCTTTTTACAGCAGCACGAATCTCTACTAACTTTTGCCTGTCCTCATTCTCCAAATCTTTCTTGTACCGCAAGTGCAACTGTCTTTGCTTTCTGAGCATTCTCCGAATTGCACTATTAAACCATGGTGCGTCTTTTCCATCTGTAACCAACTTTTTCGGCACATAATTCTCCAATGCGTGATTTACAATGTGTTTAAAATTTGCCTATAATTCTTCCATGTCCATCGTACCGGAAGCAAATGAAATTTATTCATTTACTAAGTGGGATGCTAACAACTGCTTATTTGCTCTTTCTAGTAAGAATAGTCACCTAGCCTTTTTGACCAACTTCTTAACTTTTGTAACCATATTCATAATGACAGCATCATGATCACTAATCACTGTCTCAACACTGACACCGTCGATGAGGTCTGGTCTGTTCGTGGCTACCAGATCTAAAATATTTCCATTACGCGTTGGCTGTCACTTTAGCTGCTCAAGACAGTTTTTGGATAATGTGTTCAAAAGTAATTCACACAACGGCTTGTCTGTATCACCTGTAATGAATCCATAGACATCCTAGTCTATACTAGGTAGGTTGAAGTCGCCTCCAACTAATATAGCATGATCCGGGTACTTCTGCGATACAGAGTGTAGACCCCCTTTGAATGATTCTAGAACTGTCATGTTGGAACCTGGTGGCCGGTAATAACACCCAGCAATTAACTTTATTTCTCCTAGCCCTGTTAAACATGTCCAGATAACTTCACAATCACACTCAACTTCGACCTCAGTAGACACAATATTTTTGTCAACTGCAATGAAGACACCACCTGCTACGGTGTCTAATCTGCCTTTCTAATACTTGTTCCAACCCTCACTAAATATTTCAGAACTTCCTATCTCAGGGTTCAGCCAGGTCTCAGACCCGAGAATAATTTGCACACCACACGCTTCCTGGAGGACAGTAAATTCAGGAACTTTATTCCAAACACTCTGACAACTTACTGCTAATATCTTCTCCTCCCCCTCTATCTCATCCACATCCTCTCTAAGTCCATCTCCTCCTCCCCACTCTATCTGTCCTCCTCTTCCTTTTCCCCTTATCTGTCCATCCCCTCCTCTCACCTCTCTCTATCCATCTCCTCCTCTTTCCTTGCTTTCTATTACTCCGCCCCCCCCCCCCCCTCCTCCTCATTTTGTCCATCTCCTCCTCTCTCTCTCTCTTCTGTGTCCATCTCCTCCTGCTCCCTCTCTGTCTGTCCATGTCCTCCTCCCTCTTCTCTCTCCACGCTATCACCCCCCATCCTAATATGAGGTTGCTGGTTCTTACCCTCACAGCAGTTCTTTGCACATAGTAAGTAATATGTGTACCTAGTTCAGTTTAAATTGATGCAAGTGTTTAGGAGCAGCTTTTTACCCATGGCTTTGTCCATATGTACACATGTCACATACATTTCACATATAATTTGCATATTTCACCTACATTTGTGCACATATTTCTCCTGCATATCTAACGAATTTCACCTGGCAGTTTCATTTTCATGCAGCCCAGTATTTGTGACTCCTGAACCATGTATTGTACAATGATATAGTTTTGCAGGTATAACCAATGGTATGTGTGAATTCTGTCTGCAAAATGTGTTGCAAATAGAGTTAGTAGTAAAGAAGTAATAAATGAAAATGTCATGCATGATGCAGCAGTTTATCACACATCCCAGTGGTTAATAATGTTGTATAATGATATAAATTTTCATATATGTGTCACAGTATATGTGAAAACCATCTGAAAAATGTATTGAAAATAGAGTCAGTAGTAAAGAAGTAATAAATTAAAAGGTCACACCTTATGCAGCAGTTTTACTTCATGAATGGCAAAAATATACTAAGTGGTCAGAATGAGATTTCACTCTGCAGCGGAGTGTGCGCTAATATGAAACTTCCTGGCAGATTAAAACTGTGTGCCCGACCGAGACTCGAACTCGGGACCTTTGCCTTTTGAGGGCAAGTGCTCTACCATCTGAGCTACCGAAGCATGACTCACGCCCGGTCCTCACAGCTTTACTTCTGCCAGTATCTCATTCTGGAAACATCCCCCAGGCTGTGGCTAAGCCATGTCTCCACAGTATCCTTCCTTTCAGGAGTGCTAGTTCTGCAAGGTTCGCAGGAGAGCTTCTGTAAAGTTTGGAAGGTAGGCGACGAGATACTGGCAGAAGTAAAGCTGTGAGGACCGGGCATGAGTCGTGCTTCGGTAGCTCAGATGGTAGAGCACTTGCCCGCGAAAGGCAAAGGTCCCGAATTCGAGTCTCAGTCGGGCACACAGTTTTAATCTGCCAGGAAGTTTCATATAGTAAGTGATTAACTTTTTTCCTTTCATCATTTTGTGGAAAGATATCAGTAAGAAAAAGTCTTGTAAAGGTGTGAAATTATGTTTAAAATTTGTTGTAAGTCACTAACTGCTCTAATTCTCATATACTGGATGAATATAGTCAGGCTTCTTGCACATCATGAGCTACATGTCTTGTTCGATTCTATCTTCACCCCTGTGAGAGGTAGGTTGTTCTTTCCCTCATAGTGGTTCTTTCCCGATAGTAAGTGATATGTGTGTTAAGTTTGGTTGGAATGAAACTAGTGATTTATGGGGAGATACATACTTGGAACATGTGTACATCTACTTCTATAATCCACGAAACTGCTGCAACTGTATTATTACACATTTATTGAATTATGAACTGTTTGATTCATAGAAGTCTTCAATTTTTGACAAAATGATGTAATTGTATAGATAAAAAAGTCTACTCATCAAGCGGCAGCAAAATGCACACATAAAAGAAGGTTCTAGAACATGACAATCATGACCTTGGCACCTGTTTCACCACATGTGCCATCTGGATTCTTCCCCCAGACCCAGGTTTCTCAAAACTCAACAGGTGGAAACTAGCAGTATAATATGTCCTTGGTTCTTGCCACCCACCTGGCCTTAATTTACGTTAATTTCTTCTGACTCACCATTTCTCCACAGTAGCTACTCCATTTTCACTCTGTTTTAGTTTTCTATGTCTTTCATTCTCTTACCCATCTATTTTTCACTGCCCCTCCCACCTCTGTTACATACAATGCACTTAGCTCTTCACTCTTATTAACTCATGCATGATATTTAAGCAGGAATCTCTATCTCTGTCTTCCACCTTTAAACTCCCAAGTTTTCAAATCTTGCCTGAGACAGTCCCCAAGAATCAGTTTTTTCTTCTCATCCCATGTGGTAAGTCTTCCCCGACCTGTGGTTCTTGGTGACTTTCCCGAAGTCTCCCCTTTCTCCAAGACCTCACCAGTCCTTTTCCTTCACCCCTCTTCCTTCCCCTTCTACCCTTCTGCCTGAAGAAGGAGCCACTGGCTCCAAAAGCTTGCCTAATTACAACCTTCTTTAATGTGTATATTCTGCTGTCACTTAGTGAGTAGATTTTTTTTCTATTCAATTAAATTATGTTGTCATACAACATCTTCAGGTTGTTGAATTGTGCTGAAGTCATGTCACAAATAGTATGATTCTCATTTATAATCTGAAAGCCAAATGCAAAAACAGGGGTCATACACATCCTGCCAACAATCTGGAGGAAATATAACCAGTACGCACAGCATGCTGCATGCAGTTAACCACGTAGTGATTGCTGGTTATCATGTGCTAATGAGCTATAGCACACTGTAAACATCACACGAAAATTATGGCAGTTCTCTTTGAACGCATGCTGGTTTGCAAATAAAAGAGACAAAAACATGTTTTGTATCATTCTTGCTGCTATAGCTAGAAACCAGCGCCAAGTACTGAAATTATGGTCAGCTGTGCTCTAACTGACTCAGACAAGCAATGCAGCTGTCTATTTTCAAATGTAATGTCATATCTTCTACATCTATCTACATCTACACCTACATGGATACTCTGAAAATCACATTTAAGTGCCTGGCAGAGGGTTCATCGAACCGCCTTCACAATTCACTATTATTCCAATCTCGTATGGTGTGCAGAAAGAATGAACACCTATATCTATAGGTACGAGCTCTGATGTCCCTTATATTATCATGGTGATTGTTTCTCCCTACATAGGTCGGTGTCAACAAAATATTTTCGCATTCAGAAGAGAACGTTTGTGATTGGAATTTCATGAGAAAATGCCATCACAACAAGAAACGCCTTTCTTTTAATGATGTACGGCCCAAATCCTGTATCATTTCAGTGACACTCTCTCCCATATTTTGTGATAATACAAAATTTGCTGCCTTTCTTTGAACTTTTTTGATGTACTCAATCAGCCCTATCTGCTAAGGATTCCACACCATGCAGCATTATTCTAAAAGAGGACGAACAAATGTAGTGTAGGCAGTCTCCTAAGTAGATCTGTTATGTTTTCTAAGTGTCCTGCCAATATAATGCAGTCTTTGGTTAGACTTCCCCACAACATTTTCTGTGTGTTCCTTCCAAATTAAGGTGTCCATAATTATAATTCCTAGGTATTTAGTTGAATTTATGGCTCTTATATTTGACTGATTTATCGTGTAACCAAAGTTTAATGAATTACTTTTAGCACTCATGTGGATGACCTCACTCACACTTTTCATTACTTAGTGTCAACTGCCAATTTTCGCACCATTCAGATATCTTTTCTAAATTGTTTTGCAATTTGTTTTTATCTTCTGATGACTTTAGTAGTCAATAAACTACAGCATCATCTGCAAACAACCTAAAATGGCTGCTCAGATTGTCTCCCAAATTGTTTATATAGATAAAAACAGCAAAGGGCCTACAACACTACCTTGGGGAATGCCAGAAATCACTTCTGTTTTACTTGATGACTTTCCGTCAATTACTATGGACTGTGACCTCTCTGACAGGAAGTCACAATTCCAGTCACATAACTGAGATGATTTTCCATAAGCACACTATTTCACTACAAGTCACTTGTGTGGTACAGTGTCAAAAGCCTTCTGGAAATCCATGAATAAGGAACTGATCTGAAATCCCTTGTCAATTGCATCCAACACTTCATGTGAATAAAGAGGTAGTTGTGTTTAACAAGAATGATGTTTTCGAAAGCCCATGTTGACTGTGTGTCAATAGACCATTTTTACTGAGGTAATCCATAATGTTCAAACACAATATATGTTCCAAAATCCTGCTGCATATTGAAATTAATGGTATGGGCCTGTAATTAAGTGGATTACTCCTACTGCCTTTCTTTAATATTGGTGTGACCTGTGCAACTCTCCTGTCTTTGGGTACGGATCTTTTGTCAAACAAATGATTGTATATGATTGTTAAGTATGGAGCTAATGCATTGGCATACTCTGAAAGGAATTCAGTTGGTGTACAGTTTGGACCAGAAGACTTGCTTTTGTTAGGTGATTTAAGTTGCTTAACTAGTCTGGGAATATTTACTTCTACATTACTCGTGTCAGCAGCTGTTCTTGATTCGAATGCTGGAATATTTACTTCATCTTCTTTGGTGAAGGTATTAAGGAAGGCACTATGAGTCCTATGTTGCTCACAGGACCAGGACAGTATTTTTCTTTGAAATTGCATGCAATGTACTGTGCAAATGTAGAGAATGAGGAATTTGAGGAGCTGTTCCCAAAGTGCACAGACTGGTATTTTGTGAACCTAGGTTTGATTCCCAGTGATACCAATTTGTTTTTTTTTTTTTTTTTCATTTCATTTTATCCCTCACAGTGTTGAACTATTAATTATAAAATTAATGTTTAAACAGTTCACTTTATATCGGTAAAATTAATATATTAAATTTAGTTATGATTACTATATATTACTATAAGCTAGATGGCAGTAAAAAAAAAAAAGTGAGTGCACGAGGAAATTTAGTATGAAGGTGTTTTCTGAAGATGAGATGCTAAAGAGGCCCTTTACCAGTAGATCTTTGGAGGAGTAAGTGATATTTAAAGAGTTAGTAGATGGAGTTCAAATGTAAATCTAGCAATATAGGGGTGGGGGGTGAGGTTCAACTATTTGGCATACATAGCACTGAAAGTTTCACAATACTTGCAAAATGAAGATTTACCCCAGCTATCAAAGAAATTGAAAAACTTGTTAAACCTTACAAAGGTAATGGAGGAGACTCTATTACGGCAGAATATTTGAAATGGTCCCTGTCAAAAATAAAAATTTAGCTAAAATTAATCTTTGAGAAAACCTGGAAAATAGAAAAATTCCCAGGCAAGTATCCATTATACAAGAAGGGCAATAATCAAAAAGATTTACACATCAAGTATGAGGGACGTGGATACAGCAGCTCACAAAAGGGCACAATACGACAGCAGTTAAGAACATTGAGTGATAATTTGTTGGCCCATGTTCAATCCCCAATTTTCTCATAGTATTTCTTTTCATTTTATTTAGATTTCAGCACCATATTTGGCATCATGTTCCACATGACCAGTCCACAAAATTTTTGGGATTTTGAATCTTTTTATGAACATAAACAGATCTATATTTGCAAGCAATTTGTTGGGTAGTGTAGCTTCTTTCTTGTGAACTTCTAAATATAATCCTTTACCAATAATGACAAATTCCACTATCCTGTTATGCCTTTTCAGCTTCTGTATGTGCTCCTTTGTGCTTTGTGCATTCTTCGCTGTTTGAGCTATGGCTCCTACCTCTCCTGGTGAAGAGCCAATAGCTGATTGGTCCACAGACAGGATGATTTCTCCTTTCTCCAGATGCCGTAGGTATTTGTAGAACTGTGGATGTTTTAACAGGTCTTCTTCTTACTTCTTTTTGCTTGAAGGCACTTTTAGCCACTGACACCATTGATTCGATGCAATTTTTTAAACATCCCACTAGTTTATTCTTTTGCTTGTTTAGTGTAAAAGGCACATTCAGAAAGAAACGAGCTGGAGGCATAATTACAGAAACCAGTACCTGCATCTTACAGGTATTGATCCTGGCTGTTGACACAATGAATGGTGAATGACTGTCTCAAAAAATGTTAATCAGTTCTGCATGTACAACTGGACGTCGTCATCTGAGGTGAATGGTTTGTACGTCAGAATGTTTGACCAACATGGCTCCCTTCTGATTCATTTCCTGCAGCAAGGGACAACAGTGAATGCCCAGCATTACTCTCAAACTATGACCACCCTCAAACAATTGATCAAATCAAAACAACCAGGCAATCTCACCCATGGGGTCATTCTACTCCGTGACAATGCAAAGCCTCATATAGCCAACACAGTTGTTGCACTCCTGCAGAAATTCAAATGGGAGTTTCTTGGCCACCCTTCATATGGTCTGGAGCTCTGTACCTGTGATTATGCCACTTTTGGTCCCCTTAAAAAGAATCTGAGGGGCAAACAATTCAGCTCGGATGATGATGTCCAAGTGTACGTGCAGAACTGCAGAATTGGTTAACATTGCAGCCCTGGGAATTTTATGTGACAGTCATTTACCACCTTGTGTGACAGTGGGACAAGTTTCTCAACAGCCTGGGTCAATACTTCTAATATACAGGTACTGGTTTCTGTAATTATGACTCCAGCTTGTTTCTTTCTGAACACCACTTATACAATGGTCAGGCGGACTGGCTGCATTGTTAGAGGCATCATGTCATGGATTGTGCAGCCCCTCCCACAGGGGTTTGAGTCCTCCCTTGGGCAGGGGTGTGTGTTTTTTGTTATTAGCGTAAGTTAGTTCAAGTAGTGTGTAAGTCTAGGGTCTGACGACCTCAGCAGTTTGGTCCCTTAAGAATTCACACACATTTGAACATTTTTTGTTTATTTATTTATAATGAGCTATGTTCGTAGCTTGTTGGAAATTTATCCCAGCACCCAATTTAAGTTCAGCATACATTGCTTTATTAACTACAAATTCTATATCGATGATTGCTGTGCAAACAAGTTCTCCACATACGTTTACACCACCATTACTCTACCATGCAAACTTAGGGTTACACTCGTCTGGTGTGAGATGTTCCCTGGAGGGTCCACCAGGGGCTGAGCCACACAATTACCTTGCGTTTGGTGTGTGTGTGTGGGGGGGGGGGGGGGGGAGGTGTGAAGTGGACTGCAGTAGTCATCGTGGGGTTGTGGACCACTGCGGATGTGGCAGCGACGGAGCCTCTCCATTGTTCCTAGGTCCACGGTTAACATACAACTACAGATTCCTTTGTCCCTTCTTCTGCTTGATTGGCTTCATCGGCTAAAATTCGATCTGCAGTGTGACATTCTGTTAGTCCTTCATTTACACAATACAGTAAATCATGTTTCTTCCAGACCTCATCCAGCATATTAAGCCCCTTATGACCACAACATTGTATCAATGTCTGTGATGGAGGAAGCAACTGATTTCACAAGTGTTCTTCATCAGATAGTGAGAGAGGAAGTTCATAAGGGTCTTGGATTGTACGACAAGCAAAAAACCGACACGCTTCAAGAGGTCATAAGGGAGGAAGTGGAACAGACATTGAACCCATTATCTCGTCAGTCATTTCCCTTTAAAACTGTGAAAAAGTTGAGACCAAGGCAGAGTTACATTCCTACAAAGCCGCATGAGGAAACTATTTGGGCACCAAGGAAGACTGACGTCTGGAGGATCCAGGATAACCAACCAGTATGTTTTCACTGTAGATGACTGCAGAATGTTATGCACTATTGTTGAGAAAGGCGGCAGATATTTGATGATGCCTGTGCCACAAGACAGCAGACCGACCCCAGCTGATGCCAGCTCTGGGATGACGAAGATGAACAAGAAGATGTGGGTGCAGGACGATGCAGGTCACCATCAAGCTAGCCACTGGAGAGGACACTCCCCAACATCTCAATCGAGGTCTCCATCACCGTTTAGAAGCTTCAGCCGATCGCCTAGCTGCCACAACCTAGAAAACTAAAGGGTGCCACCTTCCTTGGAGGTGAAGCCGCCGAAGAGAAAAATCCTCTGCCGTTGAACACTACAAAAATGATAGGAAACTATGTCAATATCCTCATGGATGGCCAACCAGCCCAACCTCTTGTGGACTCTGGAGCATCATATTCAGTCATTTCGGAGAAGTACTGTCATCAGTTGCAGAAAACTCTATTCGTCGACAACAAAACATCTCTGTTGAAGGTGGCTAATGGGAAATATGTAAAACATAAAGGAAGATGTACTATTCATGTGGGTATAAGTGGCCATACACAGCCCTTAGAATTCATTGTCCTACAAGAGTGTAGTGATGATGTCATTCTCGAATGGGACTTTTTGAAAGCTTCTCAGGCAATTGTTAATGTGGTTGCTTGAAGATTATGCTAGACGAGATGAGATACTGTGGACAGGAAGATATGCATCCCAGTGTGTGGAGACTATGTGTCCTGGATGAAGTGATCATTCCTGCAGTCAGTGCTAGAAAGGTAACTGTCACATGTAATGCCATGCATGAGTACATGGATCTTGTAATGGAATGTCATCTCAGCGTCTGTCGTGTCATTTAAGCACAGATTTGCTGAATTGTGGATAGTTAACTGTTGCCGAGAACCACAGATGCTTCCAACATGCATGTGCCTAGCAAATGCTGAGCCATTATTTGAAGAACAGCTGAGTGTTGTAGAAAACTCCCAGGCCATGTCTGTGGGCGAAATTAGTGAGACAAGATCTTCTAGCTCAATTATTACCAGATCTCACTAAGGAAAAACTAAAGAAGTTACTTGCCATTCTTCAAGAGTTATCTAAATACTTCAATCCACAGATGAACAGCAGATTAGACAAATCAACAGTGAAGCACCAGATTAGCAATGGAGACCATCAACCAATAAGCCAGAGGACATACTGTGTGTCAGCAATGGAATGTCGAATAATTCATGACGAGGTAGAGAAAATGATAAAGAATGACATCATTCAGCCTTCACAGATCCCATGGTCATCACCACTGGTCCTCATCAGGAAGAAGGATGGCAGTTGGCGCTTTTGTGTTGATTACAGAAAGCTTAATAACGTAACTAAAAAGGACATTTAACCTCTTAGACGAATTGACAATACACTAGATTGTATGAAGAGTGCAAAGTTTTTCTCAACCATGGACATGTATTTGGGATACTGGCAAATTGAAGTAGATGAGGCTGATCATAGGAAAACTGCATTCATCACCCCTGAGAGCCTGTATGAGTTTAAGGTAATACCGTTCGGTTTGGGTAATGCACCAGCAACTTTTGAACGGGTGATGGGTAATCTTCTGCAGCACCTGAAGTGGACGAGGTGTCTTTGTTATTTAGATGACATTATAGTGTTCTCAGAGACATTTGAGGAACATTTAAAAAGACTGAGGGCTGTTCTTAAGTGTCTCCAACAAGGCGGACTGAAGCTTATTTATTAAGACCTATGACAGAATCCACAAGAGATTTTTCTGGCCAGGATTATTTAGGAGTGTCCGTAACTATGTGTCACACTGTAGAGAGTGCCAGAGGAGGAAGGCAGTTCCTCAGAAACCACCTGGCTGACTCATACCAATTCCACCAGCCGAAACGCCTTTCCAGCATTTTGGGATTGACCTCCTTGGACAATTTCCAACATCTGTTAGTGGCAATAGATGGATTATTGTTTGCACTGATTATCTGACATGCTGTGCCATTACAAAAGCCATGAAAACAGCCGAAGCATTTGAGGTAGCCAAATTCATGGTGGAGGACATTCTATTAAAACAAGGTGTCTCAAATGTGTTGATTACGGATCGAGGGAAAGTTTTTCAATTGAATCTTGTCACAGAGATAAACTTTCGGTGCAACATTGCACATCACAGGATGACTGCCTACCATCCGCAATTTAATGGGCTTACTGAACACCTTAATAAGACCTTGTCCGACATGCTAACTTTTTGCGAAATTTGCCTACAACAGCGCCAAACAAGACACCACAGGATTTACGCCATTTTTCCTAGTGCATGGGCGTGAGGTGACTATGACGATGCACACTGTGTTACCGTTACATCTTGATGACGTGGACAATGACAACATCAGCCACGTGTTAACCAGAGCTGAGGAAGCTTGGCAGTTAGCTCGACTCCGCACGTTGCAGGATCAAGAAAATGATCGCCGAACATTTAAAACGAGCCACCGCCCTGTTGCTTACCAGCCTGGTGACCTTGTCTGGATCTTCACTCCTCTTCAGAAGGTTGGTCTCTCTAAAAAGCTCCTCAGGCGCTATTTTGGACCTTATAAGGTTGTAACACAGTTGCCCGATGTTACTTATGATGTTTAAGATTTCGACCCTGATGCAAGATGACAAAAGGTCAGAGATATGTCCTTCAAATGAAGTACAACAAGGAACCTGCCACCCAGGGTAAATTCGAAGCTCCAGTGACAGGCAACAAGCAGAAAGGTGATGAACAGTGTAGTGGCAAAAGAAGTTCTAAGAAGATCACCACCAGGGCAAGCTCAGTCATCGAGAGTTGGAGTATTCAGGACCGATGACTCTTTCCCGAACTAGGAGGACTAACACCAAGACGCTGTTTGCTTAAGGAGGGAACAATGTAACAGCAGAAGCTGAGCAGTAGTGTGGTGTAATGGTTATGATTGTAGAGTGTTGAGTGAAGGCTGATCAGTTCAAAACTCATCTGGACTGTACCATTTTAATTTCTACATTTGGTTCGAGTAGAGTCTAGAAGTACCCACAAATGGCAAGAATCATTGTATTGGAATGTTCTGTAGCTGTGTATATATACGGTATGTGTTTTGTTAGGAGGCAGTTCGCTCCACGCTCTTATATGTGCAAGTGCTGAATAAACCTTCGTTAAGTGAAGTTAGTGTTCATCATTCATCTAATTACACCTTCTTCTATGTGACAATATTGTTTCACCTTTTTACTTGTTTATTGAAGTTAACTAGCTACAACGTGTATTTTCAAACATATGACAGTGAAATAACACAGCAAAATATTGATAATCAAAAAGAATATATAGAAAATATGTGAGTGATGTTCCAAATAGTGGGCATTCTTACAGTTCTCAAAAATCTTCTGATAATAAACTTTACGCTATATGCTATGTAGTGAAATGAGATTCAAGACGACTGGCCAAAAAATGGGATAATATCATTATTGAATTAAATTGAAGGGTTATAAATGATGAGTCACAGGGTAGCAAACATATTTAATAATCACTCCTTAAATGTAGTAGAAAATATAGGGACAAACTGTTCAATAGAAAAATCACACAATGATGTTGAAAAAGCAACTTTCAGACAATTCAGTCATATGAATGTTTTACCAGCTTCTCCTCCTGAAATTAAGAAAATCACATATTCTCTCAAAAATAAAAGCTCATCTGTATTTGATGGTGTTTCCAATAGAGCACTAAAGATTTGCTCTGATATAATCAGGCCTGACTTATCTCAGATATGTAATTTATCACTGACTGAAGACATTTTTCCAGAGATTTTGAAATATATCATTGTGGAAACCTCTCTGTAAGAAATGTGGTAGGAGACATGTCATTAACTACTGACCTATTTCACTACTGAAACTATTTCACAAAATAAATGAAGGGGTAATGTAGCATAGAATAGTATCCCACCAGAGCAACAATAATATCCACAGTTTGGGTTTCAGAGGAGTTGCTCTACTGGTACTACCGTTTAAACATTCACTCACAAAATTTTACAAGTACCAAATAGCAAAATAGCACTGGTTAGTATTTTCTGTGACCTATGGCAGGCATTTGACTGTTTGAATCACAATGTTCTCGTATATAAACTGAGGTTTTAAGGAATTGATGGTACAGCCAAACAATAGATAGTGTCATGTCTAACCAAAAGAATGCACGAAGTTGCACTTAGTAATTCAGACAATGTAATCAGGGGAGATTTTTCTGACTGGGCAGAAATCACATATGAGGTTCACCAAGGCTCAGTCTTAGGTCTGCCATTATTCCTCATATATGTAAATGATCTTCTGTCTAACGTGCAACAAGCAGAGTTAGTTCTTTTTGCACATGACACTAGTACTGTAATCAATACACACATACATAAAGCAATACATTAAGTGGTAATCAATGTTCTTAAAAGTGTCATTGACTAGTTTTCTGCAAATGGTCTCAATTTTAATTTTCAAAAGGCACAACATATTCAGTTCTACATACCTAGAGGCAGAACATCAGTTATAAGTGTAACACATTCTGGGGAAATTTTAAGTATGGTGAAAACATCAAAACTTTTAGATACTCTTACTGATGAGACTTTAAACTGAAAAAAAAAAAACACGTTATAACTCCTATGACAGCTAAGTACAGCCACATTTTCACTTAGAATTATTGCAAATCTTTGGGAGAGCAAATGAGTAAGGTGACACATTTTACATATTTTCATTCTGTAACATCATATGAAATAATATTCTGGGGTAACTCAGGTTTAAGAAAGAAAGTTTCCATTGTCACAAATATGCTGTGAGAATAGTAAGTGGTGCTCACAATGATCATATTGTAGGCATTTGCTTGAGGAGTTGGGCAGTTTGACTACTGCTTTGCAGTATATTTACTCCCTCATGAAGTTTATTACAAATAAACCTTGGACCAGATTCACTTAGAGAACTCATACAGATTATCACAGACACCTGGTCATCAGAAAACTGCCAGATGACTGGAAATGCCCACTGATTCATCCATTACATAAAAAAGGTGACTGTGCAGACATAAATAATTACAGGGGCATTTCCCTACTACAAGTCACATACAAGATCCTTTCAGCATGCCTACTCAAAAGGACACAGAACCAGCTGGAACACATGATCAATGAGTACCAGGAGGGCTATCGACCTGGTCACACCTGTACAGAACAAATCTTCAATTTGAAAGCCACGCTGACAATCAAAGCCCTCAGAAATATGCCAGTCATATGCACTTTTGTTGACTTTAAGAAAGCATATGACTCCATTGACTGCCAGTCATTGTCCAACACCCTGAACGAACAAGGTTTGGACAACAAGACACTATGACTGATCAAACAGACACAGACAAACATGACATCAAAAGTGAAATTTAGGGGGAAATCTTTGAACCCTTTGAAATCAGGACAGGCATGTGTCAAGTTGATGGTCTCTCACTACTCCTCTTCAACCTAGTGTTGGACAAAGTCATTAAGGAATGGGAGAAAGAGCTGAAATTGCAAGGACACTGGAAGCCAGTGCGACTATGATGACCCAAGGATGAAATGTTAATTTTGTGTTTAGCCTTTGTAAAACACCTGGCACTACTTGCAGACAATGGAACCACAGCAGTCAGTCAGGTAGAAGTACTCAAAGAGTGCACAAAAAAGTAGAGGTACTGATATCTAAAAAAAAGGAGTTTTTCTGCACAAAATTCAACATACTGAATGTAAACACAAAGTTTAACAAGAGCAACAGAGTAACACATTTTAAATGCCTTGGGGATGTGCTCAAACTGACAGGAAAGGAGAAAAACACACAAACACCAGGTTACTGAAGATAGAGAGTGCCTTATTCAAAACATAGGGTATCTACAACGAAAAATGTGTCTCCACCTCCATCAAAATTCATGACTACAATACTATAATCAAACCTGAGGTGCTATACATCTGCGAGACAATGACTCTACACACCATTGGCAACCTAGAGAAGATCCTCACAGAGGAAAGAAAAATTATTAAGAAAATTATTGGACCAAAACTCACAGACGAAAGATTCAGGCTTCACTCCAGAGACACCACAGAGAAGTTGTCCAACCTTGCAGCAGACATAACAAAAAGGTAACTAAAATTTTACAGGCACATCAGCAGACTCCTACAGACCACACTCGCCAAAAAAATACTCAGATACATACAGAGGCTCAAAATCACTACACCCTGGATGGTACAAGTCAAAATTGATTTGGGAAAACCGTAGGTAGTTTCTGCAGACATCACAGATAAAAGCATCTATAGACACAAAATACATGAGTGGGAAGTAATGTCTACATCTACATCTACAGCGACATGGTTACTCTGCAATTCACAATTAAGTGCCTGGCAGGGGGTTCATTGAACCAATTTCATACTACTTCTCTAACATTCCACTCTTGAACGGTGTGTGGGAAAAAGGAACACCTAAATCTTTCCATTTGAGCTCTTATTACTCTTATTTCATTATGATGATCATTTCTCTCTATGTAGGTCGGTGTCAACAAAATATTTTCACATTCGGAAGAGAATGTTGGTGACTGAAATTTCATAAAAAGATCTCACCACAAAGAAAACCGCCTTCGTTTCAGTAACTGCCACCCCAACTCATGTATCATTCCAGTGACACTCTCACCCCTATTGTGCAATAACATGAAATGAGCTGCCCTTATTTGCACTTCTTCGATGTCCTCCACCAATCAGAGAAGACAGCAACTAAAACCCAAGACCAAAGTGGACCAAGGAAAGGAAGAGGGCCTTTAGTGAATGAATGAATGATTATTGGAAAAACAGGAAGAACAAGTAGTCATAAATGCTTCGTGTGGTCTGATAAAGGCCTGTAACAAGTGTAATAATAATAATAATAATAATAATAATAATAATAATAATAATAATAACAATAATAATAATTCACTGCAGTTAAAAAAGAAGAAATGAAGGGCTCTTCATACTGAATAACTACTGCAACCTACCTCATTCTGAATCTGCTTACCGTATTCATCTCTTTGTTTCCCTCTACAGTTTTCACTGCCCACACTTTCCTTGAACACTAGATTGGTGGTTCCTTGATGTCTCAGAATGTATCCTGCCAAACAGTCCCTTCTTTTAGTAAAATTGTGCCAAAAATTTATATTCTCCCTGATTATACTCATTAGTTATGTGGTCTACCCAGCTTATCTTAAGCATTCTTCTGTAGCACCACATTTAAAAAGCTTCTATTATCATATTGTCCAAAGTGTTTCCTTTCTTTTCACTTTCATACATATAATTTTTCAAATTTTTGAAACTCTGAGATAAAGACACTGGCACACAAGTTCTGCCATTGGTCTTATGGACAGACTTTAAGTTTTGCAAGGTGATCTTGATGTATCCCTTGTCTCACTAACAGGAGACGGGTACATCGAGAACTGGAGACAACAGTGATGTGTTTATAAGGATACTACAGAGACATGGCTCAAAAGGTAAAGGTCCTCTGTTTGAGTCTCAGTCCAGCACACAGTTTTAATTAGCCAGGAAGTTTCATGTCAACGCACACTCCACTGAAGAGTGAAAATTTCATTTTGGGAACATCTACCAACTGTGGCTAAGTCATGTCTCGACAGTATCCTTTCTTCTAGAAGTAATATGATTCAGGCTGTCAAAGATTGTAAAAATAGAAAACCAAAATGCAAAATTTGTAACATCATATTTGACAATAAACTAACATGGATCTCACATGTTCAACACATAGTGGCTAGGCTGTCAAGAGTTGTACATCTTCTGAAGAGACTGGTGTGCTGTGTGACACATGAATATGTAAAGATGGTGCATTTTGCTTTTTTTCAATCTGTTTTAAGGTATGGGTTAATACTTTGGGAAAACAGAACAAAATAGGTGAAATTATGGTGACCGAGAAGAAAGCAATAAGAGTAATGGAAAAAGTAGATAATAAGACACATTATAAAAAAAAAAATTGTTCATTAAATATAGAATATTAACATTTATATAATCTATATATTCTTGATAGTGTTAACTATATACTTGCTGAACTACCAGATTTAGATGTAACAAATCAAAGGATGATTACAACACAATTTATACATCTATGTGTCTGTACTCTATATTAAAAATAATATTTCAGAATTTATTGCCAGAAGGGAAATACACGAACACATCAGGGCTAACGGTAATTTAGACATACCGTGCCACAGATTAGTGAGAACAGGAAATTCCCACAAAGTTAACCCACTCAAAATGTTCAATAAACTCCCAGTTAATGTTCAGTCTATGGATAAAAATTCTTTTAAAATTAAGTGGTACAGCTGGCTGCCAGATCATCCATTCTATGACATTAAAGAATTCTTTGAGATGCCTGAGGAGAATATAAGCATTTAAAAGTTGTCTGTAGTTAAATATATTATTTTGTGCTGTGGTTAACTGTGTGTAATCACAAAGTTTATACTATAAACAATAAAATACCATATTATATTAGATTATAAGATAGCTTGCTGCGTTAACTTTTAAAAGCTATCCTTTGTAATTTGGTACACTGCCATGCATCAAATGTATTCTATAATGTATTGACAGAAGTTTATTTTATTATTCTGTATGTACTAGTACATCTTGTATGACGAAGCCAATATCATTTTAAAATGATCTACGGTGAATAAAATTCTTGATATTCTTGATAATAATCTGTGCTTATCTGTTCTTGTCACAAAATAGATTAGCAAAAACTAACAATGGTAATAAGAACACATCAACTATAATATATAACAAATTGTCTAAACATGCCTCAAGCATGCCAATCAAAGTATTTAAGGAAACTAACCCATTTTGTTCATTAGAAGAATTTTTAGCAATATCAGCTTAAATATGTAAAAATATATTTTACAAAATTAATAGGTTAAGTGAACTGAGAAGATCTACATCTACATCTTCATGACTACTCTGCAATTCACATTTAAGTGCTTGGCAGAGGGTTCATCGAACCACAATCATACTATCTCTCTACCATTCCACTCCCAAACAGCGCGCGGGAAAAACGAACACCTAAACCTTTCTGTTCGAGCTCTGATTTCTCTTATTTTATTTTGATGATCATTCCTACCTATGTAGGTTGGGCTCAACAAAATATTTTCGCATTCGGAAGAGAAAGTTGGTGACTGAAATTTCGTAAAAAGATCTCGCCGCGACGAAAAACGTCTTTGCTGTAATGACTTCCATCCCAATTCGCGTATCATATCTGCCACACTCTCTCCCCTATTAATTGATAATACAAAACGAGCTGCCAATTTTTGCACCCTTTCTATGTGCTCCATCAATCCCACCTGGTAACGATCCCACACGGCACAGCAATATTCTAACAGAGGACGAATGAGTGTAGTGTAAGCTGTCTCTTTAGTGGACTTGTTGCATCTTCTAAGTGTCCTGCCAAAACGCAACCTTTGGCTCACCTTCCCCACAATACTATTTATGTGGTCTTTCCAACTGAAGTTGTTTGTAATTTTAACACCCAGGTACTTAGTTGAATTGCCAACCTTGCTGCTATTGCTATTGCATGTAATAATGCTGAATGATGAATAAAGAATCTAAACCTGAATCTGCTAGTACAGCAGATTTTGCAGGAGACCTCCTGTAAGTCTGGAAGGTAGGAGATGAGGTACTGGTCATAGCAAAGCGATGAAGATGGGTCGTGAGTCATGCTTGGGTAATTCAGTCCGTAGAGCACTTGCCTGCAAAAGGTAAAGGTCCCAAGTTTGTGTCTCAGTCCTGCACACAGTTAAGCTGCCAGGAAGTTTCAACTAAAACTTTTAATTATTGATCATATGCTATGCCAGTCTGTTAAAATGTTCAGAGATAAAATTGCTCAAAAATTTCCAAAATGAATTCACAATTTGATGTTAACTTTCAGATTTATTAGAGGCCATAATCTAGACATTACATAAGAACTAGGTCCTAGTGTCTGCCACACAAATAATCTTTAGCTCATACATCACTGGGTTTCTTGGCATGTGTATTTGAAATCCACATTGACTGTGGAAAGCACCAGCATTTCAACAGTTTATGTAGTACAGCCTGGAGAGTAATGAGCTAAAGTTCACAATAAATCTTTTATAAATGTTTAACTCCATGTCAGTCATACCTTTTTCCCTTTCTTTCTTGTACTCTGGGTTCTTGAACCAAAGAGCTGTTGATATGAACAAGAACTCTCTCTTATGGTACAGTGAAAAATATTACTGCTAGTTCCACCCACTGAGAAATGGCAAGCTGTGGATCTTTTGCTAGATTTGAAGACTGCTGTGAATAAAAGTAGGCCTATAATAGCTTCCAGTTCAAGAAAACCAGTATCCTGTACAAAAGATAGGTTCATTTGAGAGTACTTTTATATTTCCAGTTTTATTCTTTGGCCATTACAAAGCCTCATTCTTTATTAATCTGTGAAACAATTTACATTGTATGGATTTTGTCAATGAATAATAGATAATTTAACAGTTTAAATTTGTTTCTTAGACAATAGTTGACAGTGAAATTTTCTTATAATCTAATTTACATTTTTCAGTCTTATATAATTATTATTTCTCCATATAGTTTAACACAGAACTTCCAGATTTTAAGTAACCTTTTTTAATTCAAGTACTCCATCACTGTACAGTAACTTTTATTTTGTAAATTTTTTTTAGTTTTTCTTTGAAGGAGGAGATTGTCTCTATGTCTTTTCTGATTTGCGGTAATTTATTATATAATTTGATGGCATTGTACAGTATTCTCTGTTGCATTTTAACTTTATTTTTTCTATCCGGATGCAAATTATTGCAGTTTCTACTTTTGTAACCATGTACAGAACAATAGTAAACATAGTGTCCAATATTTTTATTGTGCTACATAACATTCTGAAAAATATATTCACATGGGACAGTTAAGATTCCCAGCATTTAAAAAGTTCAAGGCAGTGAGCCATGCTGCCACTCTTGGTCATTATACGTACTGCTCTTTTCTGCAATTTGAATATAGCTTCCATATTTTTCCTGTTAACTCCCCAGGATATTATCCCATAACTAATATCAGAATAGATATACATAAAGTATACTGATCTAATACATATAATATTGCATGCTGAAGTAAGAACTATGAGGGCATAGCATGCTGTAGAGATTCTCTTATGAAGTATTTTTACATGGTCTTCCCACTTCAACTATCAACTTGCACTTGACTTGGATTCCTACACAATGCCTTAGCCCTTAGTTGCAGACTTTGCATCTGCAATGAAATGTAGCCTTGTTCTGAAATTAGATGGTGGTTTCGCTTTTCTCCTTTTGAAGTAATTTGCTCCACCATAAAAGTAGGAATCATTGTGATATGACTGTTTTATACTTAGATCAAAATACTTAGATCATCTTCACCTGTTTCTGTGCCCTTTATTCCAACAATGTGATCATCATCATGATCATCATAATCCACTTCCTATTTGGAATTTGCATTATCATGACTTTCTATCCTGTAATCAGCATCAATATTGCTCTGTTCCAAAACTTCATTAATCATTTCTTCAAAATGCGTTTTGAAGCTTTGTTGATTTACTCTGAGAAGTCATTGACAATATATAAATTAGAAAAATCAGAGCGCACACTGAAAGATTTAAGTGTTTGTTTTTACTGTGTACTGTTTGAGAGTGAAACAGTAGAGAAATAGTTTGAATATGTTTAGATGAACCCTCTGTCAGACACTTCATTGTGAATTGCAGAATAATCATGTAGATGTAGAGGTAGACAGCCAGCCTATTGAGTACTGTTTCCCATGGGCATCCAGGGAAAGTTATTCAAGAGGGGGAAAGATTCCAAAAAAGTCATTCTTGGTAAAAGTGATTAGTTGAATGTGGAAATGTGTCATTCCCCAAGAAATAAATAATAGAGGAAGTGTACAAAGCTTATTGTTTCTTAAACATCTGATAATTATCCAGTCAATATTTTTTAAGGTAGATTACTGTTATACACTAAATACAAGCTTGTTTCATTAGTCTATCCAAAGATGATAATTTTATGTTGTTAATATGTCTATGAATATAGAAAATCTCTGAAAACAATCATCAAATTAATAGGTATAACCAACATTTAAAAGCCTAGCACTCAATCAAAATGTGTCTTGTATCTCTTGTTTCACATATTACTGTGTAGCCATGGCATCTAAGTACACACCTGCTATCTCTGTGGCTGGATGTGGTGCTGAATTGCCTCTCATATGCTTGAATAATGTCCAGACATCTTTTTACCTTAACCCATAAGCGCCGTGCATTGCCATATGGCAATGTTTGTAACACGTGTTTAAAATTGTTGATTCCATGACATCAATGGAGCGAGAGCGTTGGCAGTACTGGATTCCATTCCGCAAGACTGTAAATATCACTACAATGCAACAGTTTTAACAATACATGTAAATTCTGTGGCGTAAGCAGTGTTGAAAGTTGTTGTTTGCTGAATGACGAAGAAAAATGGAGTATAAGTTCGAGTAAGTATGTTTTACACAGTAACTTATAATATATAATTTGGTTTTTTGGTATGGTTGTGGTTTAAATACTCAAATATATATTCTTTGGAGGTTACTGCTTGCTGTGTAATAAATTATGTTCATTTAGGCTGTTTGAACGTTGGTGTTGCCGGATGGCAACACTAGGTGCTTGTACTCAGTAAAAGGACGAATTTTTCCTTTTTTGTTTTAGAAGAGGTTTCTCATTTGCTGAGGCGCTGGAGATTCTTTATAATGACAATATTGAAGGTGATGTGTTTGTTGAGCCTCCAGATACAAATGTAGACACAGATGAAGATTAAGGAAATGAACATGTTGGTGTGTAAGTATGCCTGTCATTGGTTTGTAATTGTTTGTATACTGATGCTGACTTTATTATGATTTGCTATTTCATTTATTATGTTTACACATTATTAGGCAACCTGTCCTCTCATCAACTATGAGCTGATGCTGAAATAAGGATGCCAAATAACGAAAGGATCAGTGTTGATTATGAGCACTGTAATCCTCCAGCACCATAAATGCAAACTGCACAAAATCCAACAGTGTACTTGCAAAGGCACCAAGCTTTACCAAAAGGAGCCGGGAGACCATCTGCATCAAGGGCATGTTCCGACAGCCGCATATCAGATTCAATTAGTTTTGATAAGACTGACCACCTCATCCAGCACACAGAAGGAAAGAAGAAGAAAAGGTGTGTTCAAAGTGTAATGTGGGATTATGTATTGACTGTTTTATTCCGTTTCATGTAAAATAATGCTGAGTTCAAGATTTTATTTTAGAGTATTAATTGTACTGTGCTATAAAGTATCAGTTGTATGATGAAGACTGAATAATAAATTTACACAAAACATGTATATGTAATAAGAAATTTCAATAACCTACTTATTTTAGTTGAAGTTGTAATCCATATAAATTTAGGTAGTGAAAGTGCCTAGCATTGCCATATGGCAGCATCAAATATCTCGCTAATGACAGTAACGAATTTTGTCGAAACAACTCTGTTGTGTAATTTATGCCTTTTACAGACATACTAACACAATTTAAAAAAAATTGTGAAAAAATTAATTCCAGTGCTAATGGGTTAATATTTCACCACTTTTTCCCTCTCTTCCAGCGAAAAAAAATCATAATTCTTCTGTATTTTGGTCCATAGATGAAGTATAGGTGGATACACTTATAGTTTAGCATGAACATGTTCTCCATATTCTGCTACAATCGTTGTACCATATAAAATAACTGAAGTCCCAGTAACCCTTAATGGGTCAAATGCACACTCAGTGTTGACATTAAGATGTGCAGCAGGTGAAAGTGGTATTCTTGTGGGAATTAGAGAAATGTGAAAAGCAGTATGTTTGTGCTGTGCTAGGTGTTAGGACTGACTGTTCCTTTCTGCAGCTCATTAATGGCTATACGAGGAAGCACAGAGAAAATATTTGGTACTTTATTTTGGTAATGGTCTGTAAAGGTTCATAGTCCCCAATATTACAAAACATTTCTGAAACCACCACCACAAGGAGAAGATAGAATAATTTATCATCAACAACATAATAAAATAACGACACGATGTTTACTGAATGCACGGTATTTCCTCTTGCATTTGGCAATTCAAATCTGTGGTTGAGTATAATCCAAGACAATCATTTCTAGAAATAAATGAGAATTCTGAAATTAGTAAAAAGTCTACCACAGATTCCAGGAGAGGGCACTTGCCCCCTCATGGGTGCCTACACTATTTTGAATGATGATTTGGGCCTGGTAGAGGCTATAAATTGTGTAATCTTCTTAGAAGACACTGTCAATAATAACAATAATGTAATACAGCATAAGCATCACAATAAACATGAAATTTTGATAAACACAGGTGATTAATAATCATATGACAGGTTGTTAAGACTTTCGTGGCCACTTGTTGACAAACTGCTTATTTGCTTCTGTCTCGGGTTCTTCGGCCGACGTTCGTGTGATGATTTTGCTGACGTTTCGCCAGCACGAGTGGCTGGCATTGTCAAAGCTTCACCCTCCATTGCCGGAGGTGAACTGGAGCCGGGCTCGCGGCCGCAGACTATATGTACCTTGCGCGCCAACGTCCGAGGGCTTCTCCGCGGTCATTTCCGCGGTCATTTCCGGTGCGTTTCTCCTCTTGCTACCTGCTACGGTCGTTCTCTGCAGTACGGGAAGCCAGGAGCCGTTTACCTTAAGGCTTTCTTCTTTCTTGTTGAAGCTGTTCCCGTGTTTGTGTATTTCTACAGCTTCTCTGTACAAGCGGGTGTGATAGTGCTTCTCTACAGCCAGAACTTCCGTGTCGGTGAATTTTATTACATGTACCTGGTCGGTCTCACTCAGTGCGTGTTCTGCCACGGCCGATTTTTCCACCTGTCCCAACCTGCAATGTCGCTTATGTTCTTTGATCCTGGTGTTGATTGATCTTCCAGTCATTCCGACATAAACTTTCCCGCATGTGCATGGTAAGCGGTATATTCCTGACATTGCAAGTGGGTCCCTTTTATCCTTTGCCGATCTAAGACATTCTTTAATCTTCCTTGTCGGTTTGAAAATTGTCTTTACGCCGTGCTTGTGTAATATACGGCCGATTCTGTCCGTCACTCTGGGAATGTATGGCAGAAAGGCCGTATCCGACATTTCTTTTTCTGGTTTCTTACTTCGCCGGTGGTATGGCTCTGTTACACTTCTAATATCATTTGTGGAGTACCCATTGCTCCTCAGAACACTTTCCAGGTGTTGCATTTCGCGTTTAAGGTGCTGCGGCTCACATATTCGTGCTGCTCGCGTTACGAGCGTCTGAATCATGCCTCTTTTCTGGCTCGGGTGGTGGTTTGACAGTTTGTGCAGATATCGGTCCGTGTGCGTCGGTTTTCGGTACACGCTATGTCCCAGGTTTTGGCCATCCCTTGTGACCAGCACATCTAGAAATGGTAGTTTTTTGTCCTGGACAAAGCACGGCACGGCGTAAAGACAATTTTCAAACCGACAAGGAAGATCAAAGAATGTCTTAGATCGGCAAAGGATAAAAGGGACCCACTTGCAATGTCAGGAATATACCGCTTACCATGCACATGCGGGAAAGTTTATGTCGGAATGACTGGAAGATCAATCAACACCAGGATCAAAGAACATAAGCGACATTGCAGGTTGGGACAGGTGGAAAAATCGGCCGTGGCAGAACACGCACTGAGTGAGACCGACCAGGTACATGTAATAAAATTCACCGACACGGAAGTTCTGGCTGTAGAGAAGCACTATCACACCCGCTTGTACAGAGAAGCTGTAGAAATACACAAACACGGGAACAGCTTCAACAAGAAAGAAGAAAGCCTTAAGGTAAACGGCTCCTGGCTTCCCGTACTGCAGAGAACGACCGTAGCAGGTAGCAAGAGGAGAAACGCACCGGAAATGACCGCGGAAATGACCGCGGAGAAGCCCTCGGACGTTGGCGCGCAAGGTACATATAGTCTGCGGCCGCGAGCCCGGCTCCAGTTCACCTCCGGCAATGGAGGGTGAAGCTTTGACAATGCCAGCCACTCGTGCTGGCGAAACGTCAGCAAAATCATCACACGAACGTCGGCCGAAGAACCCGAGACAGAAGCAAATAAGTAGTTTGTCATATGACAGGTATCATATGTCAGTGATGTGTCGTGGCAAATAATACACCACAATTATAGTAATAAACATGAAATGTTCATTACATATCACATGAATAATAATTATGCAACTGTTATTATATGTCAGTGACGTGTCATTGTAACTTGACTGTACATGAACTAAAGTTCCAATCGAGAGGACAGAACCCAATCTTCACTGCAAGAAGAAAGCACTCCAACAGCCACAACAGCAAAGGTACACATCAAAAGAAGACACAACATGCTGGGAGAAGAAGGGATGACCATCAGGTAGTTCAACAGCCATTTCAAAGATCTATGGTGAAATTCAATGAATAAATCAAACAGAAAATTTTCAGCAATAAAGAGCCAAGGTAAAAATTATGAAGCTAGAAGCACATAGCTCATTTCATGTTATTGTGCAATAGGGGTGAGAGTGTCACTGATATGATACGCGAGTTGGGGTGGCAGTCACTGAAACAAAGGCGGTTTTCTTTGCGGTGAGATCTATTTATGAAATTTCAGTCACCAAATTTCTCTTCCAAATGCGAAAATATTTTGTTGACATTGACCTAGATAGAGAGAAATGATCATCATAATGAAATAAGAGTAATAAGAGCTCAGATGCAAAGATTTAGATGTTTCTTTTTCCCACACACCATTCAAGAGTGGAATGGTAGAAAAGTAGTATGAAAATGGTTCAATGTGCGCTCTGCGAGGCACTTAAGTGAGAATTGCAGAGTAACCATGTAGATGTAGATGTAGATGTAGATGTAGATGTAGACATAGCTTCCCACTCATGTAGTTTGTGACTATAGAAGCTTTTATCTGTGATGTTGCTGAAACTATCTGTGATTTTCCCAAATCAATTTTGACTTGTACCATCCAGGGTGTAGTGATTTTGAGCCTCTGTATGTATCTGAGTATTTTTTTGGCGAGTGTGGTCTGTAGGAGTCTGCTGATGTGCCTGTAAAATTTTAGTTACCTTTTTGTTATGTCTGCTGCAAGGTTGGACAACTTCTCTGTGGTGTCTCTGGAGTGAAGCCTGAATCCTTCGTCTGAGAGTTTTGGTCCAATAATTTTCTTGATTATTTCTCTTTCCTCTGTGAGGATCTTCTCTAGATTGCCATTGGTGTGTAGAGTCATTGTCT